>NC_083623.1:1187374-1227374 GCF_963584025.1 Labrus mixtus
ATTGTCGCTACTCTGTCATAAAGTCCGTGCTGACTGTAAAACTATTCTAAAAAATGATTCTACGGCAGCCCGAAGCAGACAAACATCCTTACATCTCTTTTTTTACTCCTTTATTCCTGTGATGACGAATCATTTCCAGTTGTTTCCTCAAGATCTCAACTTCTCTACGTCGTTATTTTGAGTTAATTACGCTGCTTTCCCCTGATAACAAGTACATTACTTTCTTTTTTGAGAGATCTTGACTTATTTCTGTCCTTAAATTGAGATAACATCTCTAGTTTTCCTGTGAGAACGAGTAATTTTCCAATAGTTTTTTTTCCGCGATATTGACTAATTTACGTTATCTCAAGATAAATAAGCTGGTTTTTATGTGATAAATAGTATTAAAGGTGTTTTCTTGAGATCTCTGCATAGTTATCGTACCCTGAATATTAGCTGAAAACAAAT
Source organism: Labrus mixtus (assembly GCF_963584025.1). NCBI lineage: Eukaryota > Metazoa > Chordata > Actinopteri > Labriformes > Labridae > Labrus > Labrus mixtus. The sequence continues at coordinate 1,187,822 of NC_083623.1, forward strand.
TAACCTCAGTATCCAGTTAAATCAATTGAGCAGCGCTGCCGTTTCTTTAATAAACTGTCTTGTTATGCAGATGATACTGTGATGTATAATTCGAGTATCATTCCCTCCTCCTCATCCTCCACGTCATCCTATCTTTAAAATACTATAAATAAAAGACCTAACACCTGCTTAGGACTCAGTTTAAGACAAATTATGGAACTTAAATAGTTTTTAAATCTGCAGAAAGATGTTATAACGGCCGCAGTGCCCCGTCAGTAGTTTGTCAGTGTATTGTATTACCTGGGACGTGGAGTGTCTGCCGTCTCTGCTGCGTCTGTTCGCTCCATCCAGAACCTTCAGAGAGGACGGCAGGCCCCGCCTCCTGCTGCCTCCTCCTGACAGAGACCTCCACCTCCTCCTCAACACCTCCTCATCTCGACTGCACACCTGAGGACAAAAACGAGAAGTCCAACATGACGACTCAAAAAGTGAAAGAACCAGGACAGGGTTCTTTTTTTTAACAGGACGGGTTTTCTTACCAGGGCGTGGAATGACGACACAGAGAATACTCCCAGACGTCCCAGCATGCTCTTGGAGGGCCGGCTGGCCACGGCGAGGAGGCTCTTGGGGTTGGGGAGCTCGCCACCCTGCAGGCTGGACAGGTAACACCTCAACTGGAACAGATCCAGGTTCAGCTTCTCCAGGTTCTGCTCCCACTGCTGAATCTGTACAAACAGGGTCATAAAAACAAACTGAGATTATGATTCATCTCATGTTTGTCCCTTCAGGCTCTCCTTAGATAGTGGTCCTCAGTGTCTCCCTGTAGTCTCAGTGATGTAAAAGAAGGACACTGCTGCATCTTTGAATGTCTCATTTCACTTTAACAAACTCTCATATCCACCTTATGACATCACACATTGACCTTATGACATCACACATTGACCTTATGACATCACACATTGACCTTTGTTACCGTTCCTTTGAGCTGTTTGACCTCACTTTGGGATCCCTAATCACTTCCTGTTTCTGTGCTTAACTTCATGTCCTAACCTTCCATCCACAGGAAGGGCCTTACTTTATTTCAAAATAAAAGCACACAGCAAGTAAAATACTCGCAGATTAGGAAAGTACAAACCTTAAAAATAAAAGCCTAACAATTTACATGTTAAAATTTTAAGCATGCGTTTAAAATGTGATTAATCCTGATTAACTATTGAAATTTTGTTATTAATCGGGGTTAGAAAATGTAATCGTTTGACAGCCCTACTCACATTCAATCCATCTGATTGATCTTGGATTTTTACGAATAAATAGAGAACTTGTTTGTGTGATTTAAAGGAACAGTCGGGGCTTTCTTCATATAAAGAGGGTTATTACTTTAAGACATTTAATTAGACTCAGATTGAATTCCTTTGTAACACTGATGAACTCTACCGAGTCTTCAGACTTAGAAAATCTATAACACTAAAATCCACTGACTGAATGAGAGTAAAGTGGGACTGTGTCTGTGAGCAGCTGTTTAACCTCTCTCTGTGAAACTGATCCCAGCTCTGCTGTTTGAACTCCTCCGAGCGGAGATTAAAGGCTAATCTGTCCGCTCGACATTCAATTAACCATCCAGAGACGAGGAGACAGAGGGAACAGACGAGACGATGGAGAGATTATAAAACATCAGCTCTATGAAACAGAGATGGAACAGTAAATAAAAACAGTTTGTGTTCCCATTAGAATGTGCTGGTGTCTAGATTTGTATCGCACTTTGTGTGCTTTTATGAAGTCTGTCTCATGTCAAGTTTACTGAACTTGTAGTGGCGTGGGAAAAAGAAGAAGAAGAAGACAATGAGAGGAGGGGACAGGATGGAGGGAGAGCACAGGAGAAGAGGGGGGAGGGTAAATTCTTTCCGTTGGTCTTCTGTAGATGATTACACAGTTTAAGACTTAATGAATTAATATTTGTTCAGAACAAACAGAAGACGAGTACTGACGTTTAAAAAACAATTAAGAGTTGTGCAACATAAGGACGTCCGACTATGTTTTATCCTACATGACAACGTCTGCCCAGCGCCATTAGAGGGCACTACAACGAGTCACAAAGTCCAAGAAAATACAAAGATGAATCTATTGACATTTATCGGCCCTTAAAGGGAAAGTAACCCACGCTTATAAGAAAATGTCTTGTGCTCACATGAAATGTTCACAAGAGTTGAAAGTTTTACATATTCAAGAGAGTTGTACGTGCCACCGAGAACGTTTTTGTTCATTTTAAATTAAACAGGTACTGTAATGAGTCAAAGATATGAAATCTAGAATTCAAACATCTGTCAGTTAGTTAAAGTTTGAGTGCCAACAAAGCTAGCCGCTAAAGTGCATCATGGAACGAATTACAAAAAGAGCTGAAACTTAATGAACTTCTCTCGTTGGATGCTTTTAAGAGGAAGTTAAATGACCTGGGAGCGGATACATCTGGCTGTAGATGTTCTTCCTGATGTATTTGTGGATGATTTTTGACAAACATTTGCAGTTCGGATTTGTTATTTGTGTCTTTTAATGTGTTTTTGTATTTGAAAGATTGGCTGCTCGTTGTCCGTGTGAAACTCTGTTAATGTTTTGCTGCCTGTCTCGGCCAGGACACTCTTGAAAAAGAGATTTTTAATCTCAATGAGTTTCTTTCCTGGTTAAATAAAGGTTAAATAAAAAAAATAAAAAAAGATATATAACAACAATAAAAGATCTTATCGTCTTTATTTGAAGTTTCCTCCTGAAGGAAGCAACATAAATCCAATATTTAGATTTAGAGGATTCTGGGAAAATGAAAGTGAGTTTATCTTCTGCTGTTAAAGCCGCCTGTAGAATAATAAAATCCCTCTCTTCACACCACGGTTTGACTTTAGAGCTGCGGGTTTCACCACCTCAACATTTGCTTCATGATGTCACTCCAACAAGTCTCATCTGGATCCCTCGTCAGCGGGAAACCGTCCTGTTGTTTCAGGCTGCCGGTAACAGCCCCCGAACATCTGGAACTGATGTTAAAGTGGACTCCACGTGAGAGCGAGCGAGGACGTTTACTCCGCTCTGCAGCTGTCTGAACATCCTGAAGGCTGTTTGTTACATCATGAGCTCCACATGACAGAGAGAGAGAGAGAGAGAGAGAGAGAGTTTCCTCAGACTCTCTGAGCTGCTGCTGTTTCTTTGTTTTTTGTCCTTTCTACAATTAATTTTGTTTCTATGAACTTTAAACTCCAGATGTTGTCTCATAAACTGAGCGTGTTCAAACTGATAAAGAAGATGTCAGGGCCTCACTCTCCTTTATTATCCTTTAAAAACATGAAGTGATGTGGACAGACTGACGCAGAGAGAGGGAGACGTGATATCAAACTGTGATCATGAAGCCTGATGCTCCGACACAGTTCTGTGGATCGGCGTCATCAACACACAAAAAGTCTCTTTCATCACGCGATGATTATTTTATTTTATTTTATTTTATTTTATTTTATTTTAATTTTATTTTTTTCTCTCTCTTATTTCATTGTTTTGATGGATGTGTATGTATGTCTGTATGTAAGATGTTGCTGCTTCTTTTCTTGGGGGTAGTTTATTTTTTTTCATTCAACATCTTATTTTGAAAACATGTTTGTTGAAATCATATAACCATCTGAATGAAGCAACTCTTTGAAAAAAAATAAAAACAAAGTATAAAAAAAACAAAAAATGAAACAATATTTGGACTTCTATTTATGACTGATGGTATCGAAACAGGTGTCAACATCGTTGGATTTTTACTAGAATCACATATAAAGTTGAATTCTGTTACCCTGACAACCCTTGCACAAACCAATCCCCCCATGACACGTGTTTTACCGCTGCATCAGTAAACACCTGAACGCACTGACCTGGCTCTCCACGGCCTTCCTGTTCTTCTGCTCCTTGATGACGGACAGCTGCAGCTCAGCCATCTTCTTCATCTTCCCGTCCATGTCGATCTTGTGCAGCAGCGAGCGGCTCTGGCAGCGCAGGAGACGCAGCGTGTCCTCCTTCCCCTGACGCTTCGCCAGCAAGGAGGCGCTCGCCGAGTGGATCGCCGTCACCCAGTTCTCCAGGTCGGTCTGGTTGGTGGCCTGAAAGGAAGAAGAAGAACAAGAAGCAGAAGAAAGGAGGTTCAGCCATTTTTAATAGTAACTGCATTCTTTGAGGAGCAGTATGTAACTCTGACCCCCTAGTGTTTAAATTGGGTACTGCAGTCTAAATTCAAAACATTGCAGAGAGCTGTACGGAGGGAATGAGAGATTTAAGGCCTAAACATGATCCCATGGAGGAGAGTGTTTCCTGACACTAACAGGTGTTTTTGTGAAGAAGGGAAACGTGTCTGGTCATCGTCGTTAAAAAGAGCATTTGTTGCAGTAATTAGCGGGGTGTCATGACTCCCATTAACGGGCTTTCACCCTCCTCCACCCTCCATCTTCAGCCCCTTTCAGCTCCTGACAAAAGCTCCTCGACACCTCAGTATCACCCCTCCCCTTTGGTGAGTCCTCGGGGATCCATGGAGACGAGGCGGTGTGATTTGTGTGTCTGTAAACACACTCTACAGCTGAGCAGAGTGAGAGTTACTCAGGGAATAAAGAAGTGCTTTCTACGCTTGTTAAAAGTGTGAAGAAGAAGAAGAAGTGATAAATGCTCTCTTGTTGAGTCTCAGCGCTGACACAGGACGTGTTGCTGCTATTTATGGTCCTCTTCTCTGATCTCTGCTGCTTATTATGTCGGACATCACATTTGTTATTCCTTTAAAGCAGCTCATCCTGTTCTGGCATTTATTGGAGTTTAAAACAGATGCTAGAAAAGTAACTGCATTCTTAAAGGAGCAGTATGTAACTCTGACTCCTAGTGTTTAAAATGGGTACTGCAGTCTAAATTCTAAACATCATATAGAGCTGTCGCTCCCCCTCCTCTCTAGAGTCCATGCTCACTCAGGTCACCATGTGGTGGACTCTGAAGCTTCAGTGTTTATCCAGCTCTGCATGGGTCTGTAAACCTTTCTGTGTTCTAACCTCTCTCCATTTTTCAAAAGCATCTCCAATATTGATCCTAGTTTGAGCACGTTTCTGCTCGTGGAGCTTATTAGAAACATGCAGAGGCTTTTTAGGTCGGGTACAATCACTTCTATCTGAACCACTTCTCTTGACCGCTTCCATCCTTGTTAAAAAAAGCAGAAATTTAGCCGAAAGCTCGACTCAAACGTCAGCCCTGGAGAGTAAAGCCTGCAGCATCACACTCATAATCAAGTGAAAAGGGATGCAGAGAAACTCTGGAGATGTGCTCGGGCTCTTTGTGGTGACTCTGATGGTTCTGTGCTGGAGAGCAACCACAACCAGCGTCCACAGAGTGTGACTGGGGGAAGAAACTCAGCCAGCAATCAAGAGTCAGACAATCAAAGTCAAATATAGAAGGAAGGGGGCGAGACCTGAAGCACTGAAATAAGTTTCAACAGGCTGCAGAGTTATTCACACAAGTAAGACAGTGGAAATCACTGCAACAACTGTTGGTTTGACCTGATAACTGCTCTCATATCTGGCAAACCGAGGGGTGTCCAAAACGGCCGTGTGGGGGGTCGTCTTAAAAGCGCCTACCTTCTCTGGTCCAAACAAATCCAGAGCATTCAGGACCAGAATCTAAAGTTAGAAGGAGGACTCATAATAAAAAGCACTATATAATCTAATTTATTATTATTATATTATTATAATAAATCTTTAAAACTCTGTTTTTTATTTTCAGACGGAGTTTAACACAGGTCACGTTTAGCCTAGCTTAGCATAAAGACTTAAGGGCAGCTGGAAGCAGTGCAGTGAGAGTGATGCTTTAGTCGTCTCACCTGGAACAGGTAGACGTCTCCGTGTGCATTGCTCAGACAGAAGACGTGTTCCTTCTTCGGGTGTTCGGGGACGGCCTGGACGATGCTGTCGTCGGCCAGCAGAGCGTATCGAGGAGACAGCTCCTGGTCAGCGCTGAGGGTTTTCCCGTACGTGTCGTAAAACAGAAGAGTGCAACCTGAGGGAACATGATCATCTGTTAAAGTCTCTAATATACACTTCATTGCTAAATTTGATGTTTTCTGGAGCCATATTTGGATGAGAAGGTGGAGATTAAATGTTCTAACTGAAAACTAAACAGCAGAAACTCGCCCAAACTCCTCCCCCTCTTTCTGGTCTATCTGACCCAAAATGGGACCTTAATTTACTGAATGGACATCATGCTGTGTTTAAGAAGACTTGAAACTTGAGATTGAAACCCTAAACCCTAAAGCCATTTGAGAAATGTTTACTGAGGGTATAAATCAACTGAGGAGTGTGACATTTTTATCATAGACTTCTATACAATCACTGCTTTTTAGAACCAGTGGAGTCGCCCCCTGCTGGACATTAAAAACAATGCAGTGTAAATATGTATATGTCAAGTAGCATTGAAGATAGCACTGTCATATGGTTAATCTTTTTGTATATCAAAATGTTTCAGGTTATGCTTTTATTTAGTAATTCGTACTGTTGTAAGCTAAGGGTAAAAAACATGCTTTTATTTTGGTAGAAAAAGAGGTTTAGAAGTTTTGTTACCTTTTAGAGTGACCCAGTAGTGTCTCCACTTGCGGCGAGCCACCAGCTCCAGCTTCCTGTCCTTGTTGACGGCAACGAGAGCTTTAAAAGAGAGCCATCCGGCCCGTCTCACCACGCCCTGCTCCTTCTCAAACAGGACGTCCAGCTGCTCCCCTCCTCCGACCTCCACCTCCCCGTCCATCTCCTCCTCCCCCTCTTCTTCCTCTTCCTCCCCCCCCTCCCCCTCCCCCTCTGACGGCTCGGTCCGGTCTGCGGCGCTGCTGCAGCCTGTCTCCAGCTCCTGCATGAAGTTTTGGTAGACGTTCTGCCGCTGGGCGTCACTGCTCTGGATCTGGTTTCTGGAGGAGTGAACTGGTGGGAACTGGTTCTGGTTTTGGTTCAGAGAGTGGAGAGGGTTGCAGGACCACAGGGTGCTGCTACCTCCCAGCCCAGAGTCCAGCCCGTTTGTGAAAACATCACCGTTGTCGCTGCCGTACGGCTCCTGTGGAGGAATCAAACATTGTTGGTTTAAATAGTTTAATTACAAGATGAAATAAAGACGTGTCAGCATTGTTGTAGTTCCTCCTTTGGCCACTAGAACAATATTTCCCTCATCATTAATCACACTTTATGCATAAAAATAAGATTATGCTAAAGGCCAATAAAATAAGAATGTGAACAAGCATTGTTGTTGTAATTCCTTAAGTGGCCAGTAGAGGGATATTATGACATAACATTTTTGTAAAAACCATTAAACGTATTAATTAATCAATAAACCTTTTTCTTAATGTGTACAAGAAGTGTTGTTGTAATTCAAACGTTTGCCACCAGAGGGACTTAACTCATAGTTGTCTAGTTTTTTAGCATAAAACGTAAGGAATATTAATGATTATCTTTCAAACTAAGCAGTGGTGTTGTAATTCCTCATGTGGCCAGTAGAGGGACATACAACTCTTCATTTTGTCGGCTGATCAAAATGTGCATACGCAGTGATGTTGTGATTAACACTCCAATTTTTTGTAATCATAATTTAGGATAAATGTGAGGGATGTTAATGCACTGTTTTATAACTTTGTATAAGCAGTGTAACAACACAATTCACAACTTTCTTGCCCACATATGATAGATACTTTTTACTTCCTGCCTGGATATAAAAACATAATGTAACCGTAAAAAGCTTTTCTTCAGCTTTCCATTTGATACAAAGACAGGGGTTGGGAACCATCGCTGTAGGGTGCTTTTAGTACATTTAATATTGTCAATCAATCAATTAGAAGTGCAATAACTCAGAGTAAACTCATATATGAACTTTTTTCTCCATGTAGTTTTACGGCAGAATGTGCCTGATCTCAGAGATGTTACAAATTAGAAATAAGAGGCTGTCTTTCAAACGTGTTTGTTTATGTGACGGACATATCCTGATCAAGTAGAACTCAAAGACTCCTAACAGTGGTGCAGGATGTCATCTAGGACCGCTTTATCATTATAAAAAGTCTCTCTGAGGTGAGGCATGCTTCTAGTGTACGTAGCGACTGCTGTCATCTGATACGTATAGTTGAGTATCGTCTGCATAACGATGAACATTTCTTCATTATATTAGGAAGCATACTGTATATGTGGAGGCTGCAATAATCTGGTGAACTAGGTTCACTGGTTTTTATTCTAGCACAGTTTCTAAAGGTTTAAATAATGATAATGTTATTTTAATAATAATAATAATTTATACTTTATTGATCCCGGGAGGGGAAATTCGTTTCTGTGTTCAAGAAACTTCTGAACTAACACCCACAGAGGAAATGTTCCCCCGAGAACAAATATTTCAAAGCTTTCATAAATGTACAGATTTCCTCTCAGAAGATGTTAAAAATGTTGATGTTTCTCACCTGAATCCTCCTCTTCTTCCTGCTCAGACTTCCTGTCCAGTCGCTGAGTTGCCTGATTCGACTCTTCAGGAAGTCTTTGCGGCCGTTCCCGGAGGTGACGGAGGCGGCGGAGGTGCTGAGGGGGGCGGTCCTACGACAGGGAAGTGTCATGGAAGAGTAACACTTCTCCACGCCTCCTCCTCCTGACCCCTCCTCCTCCTGGATGACATCATCTAGCAGCACCGATGAGGAGGAGGCGGAGGAGGGCGCGGTCCTTTGCTGCTGCAGGGAGACGTCAGGTTGGGTGGGGAAAGCGGGCAGCGTGTTGTGGCTGGAGTAAATGTCGTCCACGCTGAAGTCCGTCAGGTCGGGCTGCAGGATCAGAGAGTCCCCGATGCCGCTGTCCTCCGTCCGTCCGGAGGAGCAGGTATTGTATCCCGTGGAGGAGGAGGGGAACTCGCTCGTCTCGGCGGCGGGGAAGAGGAGACTCGAGGTAAATCCGGGCGCTGAGAAAAAGGTGTTAAACCCACCGTTAGAGGTGGCTTTCTCCTCTGCGGGGGCGGAAGAGAAGGCCGTGTATCCGCTGCTGTTCACCACACTCATGAATACGTTGTCAGCGAGCTCGCCGCCGCCGCCACTCCCCCACGGAGAGTCGTACCAGGAGCCGTCTGAGCTGAGTGAACTGCCCTTGCTGGTGCGGAGCGAGGCGTCACCGACCGGGGTCGCAGTCAAGGAGGTGGCGGCCAATCCGTTGAGTCCCTGTGTCTCCATGGCGACGACCCTGGTCTTGGTAAACTCCACCCTCATGCTGCCATCTTTGCTGAGCAGCACCTTTGGGCTGCCGCTGCCACCGCTCTGTAAAGACGTGCGCTCCCCACAAATCCCATTACTTCCTCCTCCGTTCTCCAAGAATCCAAACTGACTCCTGAACTTCTGAGGAGATCCAGCTCCCAGTTTAGCTCCTCCTCTCGCCAAGTCTCTGGGGGCGTGGTCATAGTGCCAGGTGGTGTTCTGGTTCTGGTAACTCCTCCCCCTGGACCTGCCCCCTCCCTGGTTGTTCCTCCACCAGCTACGAGCCGACGGCACCTCCTCCCTCTTGGAGGCGACGCAGAGCGAGCCAGGGGTTTTGGCAGGTGGGACGAAGCCGCTGTGACTGTCTGTGTTTCCCATCGCTACCTGGAGGAGCATGAAGGACGATGACATCATCAACACGAGCCAGGCAGAGGATATAAATTACAGAAAAACTACAAACGCTGCAAATTGTCTGCCAGGAAATGTGAAGTCAGGCATGAAACACAAGTTTATACATGGCTGATTGATGTCTGTGCTGAGCTCTTTTTGAGATTTTTCATGCCAGAAAAGGAAACACAAAGTCACTGCAACTGCTACTACAGCTAACATGTCTAAGTATTTTGCCCCAAGTGATTAAAAAAACAACAACAAATGCAAACAAAAACGCCTGAACCCAGGGCTGGATTTACCTCCTGCAGGGTCTCGGGGCTGAAATGACCTGAAGGCCCCCCGGTGGCCCCACAGGACTCTTAAAGGCTTTATATGTGATTTTTCACAATTAAATATAATATAAATCAAGTCTATCCTCTGAAAATAACTCTGTGAGTCATGACTGTCTACAATGGGTGTAACACCCGAGTCCCACTGTCTGTGATGTTTTCAGAGTTTTCAGAGTCCTATCTTCACTTTGTTTACATCGCCCGGACGGCCGGCTGACTCCTCCCCTCGTGTATAAAAGTTGTTTAATTGAGGGACTAGAGAAAAGAAGAATAACATACTGTACTCACTGGTTAACTGTGTTTCTAGATCACGCTCATTTCAGGTAAATTTACATGCAGTGTGAAGATACGAGCATAATAAAGATCGATAGCATTAGCATGCTAACACAACAATGCAGCGCGAGTTGTTTTGGTTTCATGTTGGTGCTCAAGGGCGACACCTGCTGGATCAAAACATCACATATAAAGCCTTTAACTCTGCAGACTTGCTTTAACATTTTGTGTTTGCAGCATCCAGACAGGAAACTATCTCTCATTGGATCAGCTGAATCTGTTGACTGCTCTTTTTCTTCTTCAAATCCTTGAGCCTACATTACCCACAATTCAGCTACATTTGATTCAGAGACATGTGTTGTGATTGTAGCCGCTAACGTAGCCTGGAGTCTGTCACAGTTTACCTGTGTGAGCTCACTGTGACCTCACTGCAGACAGGTGAGAGGGGAGAGCACATTAAGACCCTCAAATCATTAAACTGATGCTACTTAACCACAAAAACAAAACCTACAGACCTGCTGCTATAATACTCCTGCTGCTACTTCATTTATGTTTGAATATATTTTTTTATAAAAGAGAATATTTACATCGCTCAAAATAAAGAAACTTTTAATCCTCACAAAAACATAAACACAAATCCTAAACAACAAAATACAACATGAGGGAAAGCCAACCCATCTAACCCTGACCCTTAAATGGAAATATCGTAAAACGTCAAATAAAAGCCCACCCCATTTGAATGCTCGGTCCCTTTACTCTCCAGGTGCTGCTGCATGTTGTCACATATTAAAGCTGGACTCCATTAGAGACCTCGAGCATTAAGTGTCCACAGAGACTGCAGATCGAAAATAAGGAGAAAAAGCAGCACAACGCGGGGTGCTGGTGGAGCAGTGGTACGGAGGCTGTGGTCCTCCAGGCGGGCGGCCCGGGTTCGAATCTGACCTGTGGCTCCTTTCCCGCAGGTCGATCCCCTCTCTCTCTCTCTCCCTGATTCCGACTCTATCCACTGTCCTCCTCTCTTTTTGGAGGCACAAAAAGCCCACAAAAAGACAGAATAATGCTCTGATGTGTGCAGGCCGTGAAGCAGGTCTGCACGCCCCCCTTTACAAAGCCGGATCAAGTTTAGTACTTTTACACCTTTTGTATCTTTTAAATCGTTTAGCACATCTACCAACTGCTGCATGAGCCACAACAACAACAACCTCTCCTTTCTTGTGTTTCTGCTGCTAAGTACAAACATTCAAATAGTTTCCAGCGTCGGTCAAATGTAATAATGTTCCATCAGGTGTTTCCTCTCTGAAACATATTTCAGGTCATGAAGTTAAACTGCATCACATGCACCAAATAACAAAACAATGTTTTACAAGTTTTTGCACCTTTTTTCAAAAGTCAGAATAAAGTGATTTACGATTAAAGATAAATGTTCAAATTGCAGCGAGAGAAGTTAAAACTTTACATGAATAAACAAAAACAAAATGGAGATTCATTTACATAAATTAAAAAAAGTTTGAGTGAAGTCAAAGTAAGTTAGTCTTTTTTACCGTTTTGTAGTTTTCATAAACAGAAACTCTGCGTCTCCTTCATACTCCGTCCTCTGCCTCCTCTCTCTCTCTCTCTACTGAAGCTCGCTCTGTCGCCTCCAGCTGCCCTCTCTCTCTCTCTCTCCCTGTCTTTGTCTATGTCGCTCGCCCCCTCTCTTTACACACACTCATGTGTTGGGGGAGAACAGAGGGAGGGAGGGGCTTCAGCAGCACACAGACTTGTCTTTTGTATACCTCCCCTCCCTCTTCTTCCATGACGTCTCTGCTCCTCAAACCAGACCTCGCTCCGTCTTCTGTTTATTTTGGTTTTCTGCTATTTAAAGTCATTTTCTCCTCCTTTTTCTCTCTTTGTTTCTTTAAAGTCGACTGAAGTGGGATGAGGTCATCGGACGGCAGCAGTTTGAAGGAAGTTTTCAGCTCCTTAAAGTCGACAGCATCACATGCAAACTTTACGAGTTGAGATCATTTTATTAATGATTAATGAGATATTTAAAATAAAGTGGTTAATTAGCAAAAACTCACATCAGAGAAGCTAAACGCTAAATTAATAATCGACTTTCAGAAAACAGACTCTGAATCTGGAGAAACTCGTCGACTGGATGGAGACAAGACGACAAAAAGATCGAGACTAGTCCGAGTCACAAAGCTTTTTTAAAAGTTTTTTTTGGGGCTTTTTGTGCCTTTAATGGAGAGATAGGACAGTGGATAGATTCAGAAATCAGAGAGAGAGTGGGGGATGATCGTAACCCTTGGAGGACCACAGCCTCCATACATGGGGCGCATGCACTAACCACCAGCGCCCCCCTGAGTCACGAAGCTAACGAGACTGAGACTCGACATCCATAAGATGGAGAAGGTTCGAGTCAAATCGTCAACACAGTTAAGAAGTCCAAGACAGAAAACAATGAGACTGAAGACAGTCTTTAAAGGCTTTATGTGATGTTTTGATCCAGCAGATGTCGCCCTTGAGCACCAGCATGAAACCAAAACAACTCGCGCTGCATTGTTGTGTTAGCATGCTAATGCTAGCGATCTTTATTCTGCTCGTATCTTCACACTGCATGTAAATTTACCTGAAATGAGCGTGATCTAGAAACACAGTTAAGCAGTGAGTACAGTATGTTATTCTTCTTTTCTCTAGTCCCTCAATTAAACAACTTTTATACACGAGGGGAGGAGTCAGCCGGCCGTCCAGGCGATGTAAACAAAGTGAAGATAGGACTCTGAAAACTCTGAAAACATCACAGACAGTGGGACTTGGGTGTTACACCCATTGTAGACAGTCATGACTCACAGAGTTATTTTCAGAGGAGATACTTGATTTATACATTTAAGTGTGAAAAATCACATCAAAAAAAAAAGTCTCCCATGAGTCAAAGACAAGTCTGAGTTCCCTGAGAGGAGTCAAACACCCCGAAGACAAAGAGACAGAGACAAGTTCCAGCTTTACGTCCACAAGATCTACAGAAAGTCACGGCTACTTCTAGAGACCAACGAGTCCAAGTTAAAAGACTCCAGAACCAGAGACGGGTCGGGGACAGCTGTGAAAGAAAACACCAGACTGACAGCTGGAGACAGAACCTGGACTCAGGTCCACAAAGCCACAGTTCTGAGAGTAAATATAGTTTTTGACACTTCATGACATTTTATTAAGAACATGAATATTTAAAGCAGATTTACTGACTCAAACTACAAATCCAGGACTTTCCATAACCTTGGAGGTGACCTTCCAGGACCTTCAGTCCCTCCTCCAAACATGATCAGAAATAATTCAAAAATCAATCCTCAATTTGAGAAAGAGGCTTTCTGAAGCGGAGCGCTCATTTTCCCGAGTGCGTTGGGGGAGGGGTCAGAGATTGTGGCGGACTCGAGGTTCAGTGTGTTTTTACCAGAACGCTCGACGCCCATCCTGTCCCGGAGGTCAGAGCGGGGGGGGAGGAGACCTTTGACCTCTGTTATTGAAATGAGGATGTGAAGTGTTGAGGAGAAACCTCGACAGCTGGAACGTCCCGTCTAAGACGAGGAGGAGGAGTGACGGGACTTAATCAGAGGAGGAAGAAAACTGTGATTGTTGTTATTAAAATAAAAATGTTGACTGATTATTAAAAACACGAAGACAACAAGAGGCCAATGAATCCATCTTCTATATCAAAACATCAACATCACACCTAATTTATCTGATTCTTAAAGAGAGTCAGCAGCTGTCCCCTTCAAAATAAAATACAGACTTATGTAGGGACCTTCAAAATAAAATACAGACTTATGTAGGGACCTTCAAAATAAAATACAGACTAATGTAGTGACCTTCAAAATAAAATACTGACTCATGTAGGAACCTTCAAAATAAAATACAGGCTTATGTAGGGACCTTCAAAATAAAATACAGACTTATGTAGTGACCTTCAAAATAAAATACTGACTCATGTAGCAACCTTCAAAATAAAATACAGACTTATGTAGGGACCTTCAAAATAAAATACAGACTTATGTAGGGACCTTCAGAATAAACTACAGACTTATGTAGGGACCTTCAGAATAAAATACAGACTTATGTAGGGACCTTCAAAATAAAATACAGACTTATGTAGTGACCTTCAGAATAAAATACAGACTTATGTAGGGACCTTCAAAATAAAATACAGACTTATGTAGTGACCTTCAAAATAAAATACAGACTTATGTAGGGACCTTCAGAATAAAATACAGACTTATGTAGGGACCTTCAAAATAAAATGCAGACTTATGTAGGGACCTTCAAAATAAAATGCAGACTTATGTAGGGACCTTCAAAATAAAATACAGACTTATGTAGGGACCTTCAAAATAAAATACAGACTTATGTAGTGACCTTCAGAATAAAATACAGACTTATGTAGTGACTTTCAAAATAAAATACAGACTTATGTAGGGACCTTCAGAATAAAATACAGACTTATGTAGGGACTTTCAAAATAAAATACAGACTTATGTAGGGACCTTCAGAATAAAATACAGACTTATGTAGGGACCTTCAAAATAAAATACAGACTTATGTAGGGACCTTCAAAATAAAATACAGACTTATGTAGGGACTTTCAAAATAAAATTTGAGGTCATGATATCAGATTTCTCAGCATCAGTAAAAGTTGGACTGTTTGTAGACTCTCATCACCCCCCCCTCTCTCTCCCCCCCCCCCCTTCAGACAATCCGCTCTGAAAAGAGAAAGTCCTCCGTCCACCTTTGTTTGCTCGTCCCATCGGCCATCTGCCGGCTCTCAGGACGCCCCTCCAGAGGCGACCCCTCCCATTCTTCACCAACAAAGACCCCCCCCCCCACCTCCTCCAGGCAGGCGTGAGGCCGACATATTGAAGGAATTCATGCGATCTGAATCATAAAGGATCTGATTAATGTGCAGATCGAGGAATGCCACCTGTTCTCTAAGTGGATCTGATCAGCTGGACTTATGAGGAGGCGTTCAGGGACTATTGGACGTCTCAGAGATGCCTTTATACAAGGGTAACGTAATGATTCCTGATGGGGACGCTACGACTTCCTACTGACATTAAACCTGCAGAAGAAGTATAACAACCAATCAACTCAGTGTTCATAGATTGTTGAAATGTCTTTTTCAATTTTTTTGCTTTAACTTTTTACTTTGAAGCGTCTTTGAAAGATATTTTGTGTGGTTGTTTATTTGTTTATTTTTTGGGGTGTAATGACGTCTTTTGTCCGATGCCGAGAGGACGCAGGAAACAGGAAGTCCAGATCAGCCGTAAATGGCAGGAAACTAAAACACCTCCTGCAGCAGCAGATACACAAACACTCACACTGCTGCCAACACACACACACACACACACACACACACACACACACACACACACACACACACACACACACACACACACACACACACTCACACACACACACACACACACACAAACACTCACACTGCTGCCAACACACACACACACACACACACACACACACACACACAAACACACTCTCACACACACACACACACACACACACACACACACACACACACACACACACACACACACACACAAACACACTCTCACACACACACACACACACACACACACACACACACACACACACACACACACACACACACACTCACACACACACACACACACACACACACAGTATCATTTAAGACGTACAGTATTTTATTTATTGCGTAATTAGAACATCAGTTGTTGTTTTGTCCGCCTTTAGGTTGACTGATGGAATAAAAAAAGACTCCTGCTGGTGTTATAATCTCTGACATTCGAGCACGATGACTTCTCACAGTTTGACAAGTACCAGAACGTTTGTCAAAACCGTTTCTAAACTCCACACTGACGGGTCCAGACGACGCACTGAAGCAGGAATGCTGTTAATTGTGGAGTGATATAATATATGAAACACGCCCCGAGTGTTTCCATGGAGCTGCTAACACACACACACACACACACACACACACACACACACACACACACAGACACACACACACACACACACACACACAGACACACACACACACACACACACAGACACACACACACACACACACACACAGACACACACACACACACACACACACACACAGACACACACACACACACACACACACACACACACACACACACAGACACACACACACACACACACACACACACACACACACACACACACACACACAGACACACAGACAGATATCTAATTTTGCAACTATTTTGTTTTAATTTAAGAATCTTAAAGGAGCAGTATGTAACTCTGACCCCTAGTGTTTAAAATGGGTACTGCAGTCTAAATTCTAAACATCATAGAGAGCTGTCTCCCCCCCCCCCTCTCTAGAGTCCATGCTCACACAGGTCACCATGTGGTGGACTCTGAAGCTTCAGTGTTTATCCAGCTCTGCATGGGTCTGTAAACCTTTCTGTGTTCTAACCTCTCTCCATTTTTCAAAAGCATCTCCAATATTGATCCTAGTTTGAGCACGTTTCTGCTCGTGGAGCTTATTAGAAACATGCAGAGGCTTTTTAGGTCGGGTACAATCACTTCTATCTGAACCACTTCTCTTGCCCGCTTCCATCGCTGCAACACCTGTTGACCTGATAACTGCTCTCATATCTGACAAACCGAGGGGCGTCCAAAACGAGCCGTGTGGGGGGTGTCTTAAAAGCGCCTACCTTCTCTGGACCAAACAAATCCAGAGCATTCAGGAGCAGAATCTAAAGTTAGAAGGAGGACATACTGACTGCTGCATTGTTGTCAGAGAAGCCAGCACTTCAACATGTTTCCTTAATGATCAGATAGTAAGATACCTTTATCATCTCACTCTCTACACAGCTCACTGATTGGACCTTTACTTTTATTCTAGTTTTTTTTTCAAGAGAAGAAAGAAACACAAAGATTCAGTTGACAGGAGAAACAAAGAAGCTGAAGCATTTTGCCTTTTTCCATTCCTTAAACAAATAAATGTTTTCATCACTACAATCTGAAATCTTCTTATGTGAGTAAACTGTGTGAAAAAGTTTAATCTCGACCTCGTATTGATGCTCGTTCAATTTAGACTTCAGATTTGCAAACAGAACTCTGTCCACTGGCCTCTACGTTTTTCTTTGGGATTAATTGTGCAGTCTTAAAGGGGGAGGGGGTCATGTTTTGTTTTCGCAGGGAGACGCCAAGTAACGAAATAAGCGTCCAACCCCCCCCCGCCCATGGGAACGCACAAAGCAGCAGCAGCCTCGATAAGAGGAGGAGGGGGGACTGGAGTCAGCAGCCTCTCGTTCTCTCCATCAGAGGAAGTGTGCCTGGGCCGGGGGGTGCAGCGGTAGGTGGGGGTCTGGTTCCTGTCCCGGCTGACTGGGGTCCTTGTCCTGGCACTGCGGGCAGACGGGGCGAGGCCTCCCGGACTCGAAGGTGGGGCCGAGTGTTATGTTTGGTGTGGTCGCTGCAGCTGCTTCCTCCGCTGGAGAACACTAACACCTCACATCTGGATCAGCTGGTTCTGGAGCCGTCTGAAGGCAACGCTTCAGTCAGAACATTTGTAAGAATTCAGCTGATGAAAGGTTTTTGTTCAGAAGAAACCTTAAGGGCAAAAACACACTCCACTGGGAAATGGATTCTAATGTGTTCAAGTACCTTTTTTTCCATTCAGAACAAATCCTGAAGGACTTGGACCCAAAGCTCCAAATGTGTCGAGATCTTCCTGCCGACCTAAGGGGGCATTAGAACCGGTCAAAACAAACTCCAAATAGCGGCTCTTCACTGATCCTAGTTAACAGGTCATCAGACTGAGACCTGGTACTGATCCTAACAGGTCTTCAGACTGAGACCTGGTACTGATCCTAACAGGTCTTCAGACTGAGACCTGGTACTGATCCTAACAGGTCTTCAGACTGAGAATCACAAAGCAACATTTAGCTTTGCCTTCAGTCTTTCTTGCAGACTCACACCGGGTCCCTCGTCATGTCCTCCTCCATCCTCCACCCCCCCCCCCCCCCTCTTTTCTCCCAGCATGCCGTTCAGCTGCAGTGATGGATCGAGTCTCTCTCTCTAATCGAAGGATAATTGAATGGAGTGTTTGTTGGTGTCATGCAGGCTGACAGACTCAGGCGCTGCTGCAGAGCTAAACACGCTGTAATCTGGTTTGAAGGCGGGTCAAACTGAGTTTAGTTTAAACGGCAGAAGGTTATCTGCAGGTCTGAGCTGAGCGACGTCTCAGTTAGCGTTCAGTCAGACCTCTTCTCCTCCAGGATTATTGTCCTCTGTCTTCACACCTAAGACTGAGACGGTTTGAAACCATTTAAAAACTTTTAAACCACAATGCAGAGCCCCCCTTTTTGTCCCCTCACAGACCCCTAGGGATCAAGGATCTTCAGTTTCGGGGGCGACCAGACTAAATGATCCGCACCATGACAACGGGGCATCAGTGAGACTCTGAAAGCTGAATCTGAGCAGCGTCTCAGTGACAGTGAGCTGAAGTGTGTGAGGGTCTAACAGAGGATGTGTGTGTGCCGATCACACGCCTCCTTTGTCCTCACTCAGAAAAGAGAGAGAGGCCCGCACAAAGCAGTGACGAGTGCCCCGGCGCTGCTCTTTTCATTCAGCCTCCAGATGCTGGAGCGGCGGCCCTCTGGCCCCTGAAACATCCATCACAACACAAGAATCAGAGTCAGAGAGGAGCAGCACACCAACACTGATACTGTGACGGCGTTCAGGAGGACAGAAGAGTCTTATTCTGGTAGTGTAGTCCAACAGTAATAAAACTCATAGAGGATGTAGTTTGTACCACTGTGGGGCTGTGTCAGGCTGTACAGAGTCCAGGGGCGCTGCAGAAGGGGGAAAAGGGAGACTGCGTTCCCCCAGGCCCGAATGGAAGACGGGGCTCTCATTGGTCTAGAATGGGATTTGTGTCTAAGTCAGAAGTATCCTGGTTTTAGCTTTGTGTAAGTAAACATCATCTCCTGATTTCAGAAACCAGGATAAGTCCTTATCATTGTTATTTTTTATTTATTTTATTTTATTTTATTTTATTTTATTTTATTTTATTTTACTTAATTTATTTATTTTATTTTTTATTATTTTTATTTTTTATTTTATTTGTACTTTTCTACTCTTTTTTTTTCTTATAATGCTATTCTATTTTATTTATAATATGAACTTTTTTGTAGAAGCTGACTCCAATGTACCTGTACTGTCCTGTACCTGTGCAAATGGCAATAGACATCTATTCTATTCTTATCACGATTTTAAGGGACTTGATTGACCTGGGGAACGACGAAAGAAAACGACAGAAAAGATGTTGTGTCTTCTATTGGATCCTTAGTTATATATAAATTGAATAATGTAAGATAAACATTAACCCTTTATTGCCGTGTGGTGACTGATTTCTGCAGCTTCATGAATAAAGGTCTGAACATTGTTTGCCAGCTGGACGAGTTTCTGAAGCTTTCTGCTAAAAAACAAACAACAACAACAAACACACTGACGGTCCTCTATGAGGGAAGTTTCATTAAAAACAACACGTGTTGTTTTCTCCGAAGATAAAAGCCTGATTAGCTGCGGCTGGAGTGTAAAGAGAGCAGCTGAGCTCAGCGCCAAGAGGAGACAAAGAAACCAAACCAGAGTTCACCTGCCGATGTTATTCATCTCTGTTTTACGCTCTGACTCAGGCTCATGTTGGTGCACAGACCGGTCTGCAGCTTCACACACAACTGATAAATACACACACACAGAAAGTAGCAGGACTTAGCGGTAAGCCGAATAACTGGACTCCAACCACAGAGTCAACAGAGGCTACAGGAACTCAAACAACCCGAGAACAAGCTTCTTCTTTCAGACCACGTTCACGACCATGTGTATACAAGGCTCAACACTGATGGTAGAGGCTGCTGTATAAAGAGTCAATCAGTATTAACTCATCCATTCATACACATTCACACACTGATGGTAGAGGCCGCTGTGTAAAGGGTCCATCAGTATTAACTCATCCATTCACACACTGATGGTAGAGGCCACTGTGTAAAGGGTCCATCAGTATTAACTCATCCATTCACACACTGATGGTAGACGCTGCTGAGTAAAGAGTCCATCAGTATTAACTCATCCATTCACACACTGATGGTAGAGGCTGCTGTATAAAGAGTCCATCAGTATTAACTCATCCATTCATACACACTGATGGTAGAGGCCGCTGTGTAAAGGGTCCATCAGTATTAACTCATCCATTCACACACTGATGGTAGACGCTGCTGAGTAAAGAGTCCATCAGTATTAACTCATCCATTCACACACTGATGGTAGAGGCTGCTGTATAAAGAGTCCATCAGTATTAACTCATCCATTCATACACACTGATGGTAGAGGCCGCTGTGTAAAGGGTCCATCAGTATTAACTCATCCATTCACACACTGATGGTAGACGCTGCTGAGTAAAGAGTCCATCAGTATTAACTCATCCATTCACACACTGATGGTAGAGGCTGCTGTATAAAGAGTCAATCAGTATTAACTCATCCATTCATACACACTGATGGTAGAGGCCGCTGTGTAAAGGGTCCATCAGTATTAACTCATCCATTCACACACTGATGGTAGAGGCCACTGTGTAAAGGGTCCATCAGTATTAACTCATCCATTCACACACTGATGGTAGACGCTGCTGAGTAAAGAGTCCATCAGTATTAACTCATCCATTCACACACTGATGGTAGAGGCTGCTGTATAAAGAGTCCATCAGTATTAACTCATCCATTCATACACATTCACACCCTGATGGTAGAGGCTGCTGAGTAAAGAGTCCATCAGTATTAACTCATCCATTCATACACATTCACACCCTGATGGTAGAGGCCGCTGTGTAAAGAGTCCATCAGTATTAACTCATCCATTCACACACTGATGGTAGAGGCTGCTGTGTAAAGAGTCCATCAGTATTAACTCATCCATTCATACATATTCACACACTGATGGTAGAGGCCGCTGTGTAAAGAGTCCATCGGTATTAACTCATCCATTCATACATACTGATGGTAGAGGCTGCTGAGTAAAGAGTCCATCAGTAATAACTCATCCATTCATACACACTGATGGTAGAGGCTGCTGAGTAAAGAGTCCATCAATATTAACTCATCCATTCATACATATTCACACACTGATGGTAGAGGTTGCTGTGTAAAGAGTCCATCGGTATTAACTCATTCATTCATACACATTCACACCCTGATGGTAGAGGCCGCTGTGTAAAGAGTCCATCAGTATTAACTCATCCATTCACACACTGATGGTAGAGGCTGCTGTATAAAGAGTCCATCAGTATTAACTCATCCATTCATACACATTCACACCCTGATGGTAGAGGCTGCTGAGTAAAGAGTCCATCAGTATTAACTCATCCATTCATACACATTCACACCCTGATGGTAGAGGCCGCTGTGTAAAGAGTCCATCAGTATTAACTCATCCATTCACACACTGATGGTAGAGGCTGCTGTGTAAAGAGTCCATCAGTATTAACTCATCCATTCATACATATTCACACACTGATGGTAGAGGCCGCTGTGTAAAGAGTCCATCGGTATTAACTCATCCATTCATACATACTGATGGTAGAGGCTGCTGAGTAAAGAGTCCATCAGTAATAACTCATCCATTCATACACACTGATGGTAGAGGCTGCTGAGTAAAGAGTCCATCAGTATTAACTCATCCATTCATACATATTCACACACTGATGGTAGAGGTTGCTGTGTAAAGAGTCCATCGGTATTAACTCATTCATTCATACACATTCACACCCTGATGGTAGAGGCCGCTGTGTAAAGAGTCCATCAGTATTAACTCATCCATTCATACACATTCACACACTGATGGTAGAGGCTGCTGAGTAAAGAGTCCATCAGTATTAACTCATCCATTCATACACACTGATGGTAGAGGCCGCTGAGTAAAGAGTCCATCAGTATTAACTCATCCATTCATACACACTGATGGTAGAGGCTGCTGAGTAAAGAGTCCATCAGTATTAACTCATCCATTCATACACATTCACACACTGATGGTAGAGGTTGCTGTGTAAAGAGTCCATCGGTATTAACTCATTCATTCATACACATTCACACCCTGATGGTAGAGGCCGCTGTGTAAAGAGTCCATCAGTATTAACTCATCCATTCATACACATTCACACACTGATGGTAGAGGCTGCTGAGTAAAGAGTCCATCAGTATTAACTCATCCATTCATACACACTGATGGTAGAGGCCGCTGAGTAAAGAGTCCATCAGTATTAACTCATCCATTCATACACACTGATGGTAGAGGCTGCTGAGTAAAGAGTCCATCAGTATTAACTCATCCATTCATACACATTCACACACTGATGGTAGAGGTTGCTGTGTAAAGAGTCCATCAGTATTAACTCATTCATTCATACACATTCACACCCTGATGGTAGAGGCTGCTGTGTAAAGAGTCCATCAGTATTAACTCATCCATTCATACACATTCACACACTGATGGTAGAGGCCACTATGTAAAGAGTCCATCGGTATTAACTCATCCATTCATACATACTGATGGTAGAGGCTGCTGAGTAAAGAGTCCATCAGTAATAACTCATCCATTCATACACACTGATGGTAGAGGCTGCTGAGTAAAGAGTCCATCAGTATTAACTCATCCATTCATACACATTCACACACTGATGGTAGAGGCCGCTGAGTAAAGAGTCCATCAGTATTAACTCATCCATTCATACACACTGATGGTAGAGGTTGCTGTGTAAAGAGTCCATCGGTATTAACTCATTCATTCATACACATTCACACCCTGATGGTAGAGGCCGCTGTGTAAAGAGTCCATCAGTATTAAGTCATCCATTCATACACATTCACACACTGATGGTAGAGGCTGCTGAGTAAAGAGTCCATCAGTATTAACTCATCCATTCATACACACTGATGGTAGAGGCCGCTGAGTAAAGAGTCCATCAGTATTAACTCATCCATTCATACACACTGATGGTAGAGGCTGCTGAGTAAAGAGTCCATCAGTATTAACTCATCCATTCATACACATTCACACACTGATGGTAGAGGCCACTGTGTAAAGAGTCCATCAGTATTAACTCATCCATTCATACACATTCACACACTGATGGTAGAGGCCGCTGAGTAAAGAGTCCATCAGTATTAACTCATCCATTCATACACACTGATGGTAGAGGTTGCTGAGTAAAGAGTCCATCAGTATTAACTCATCCATTCATACACATTCACACACTGATGGTAGAGGTTGCTGTGTAAAGAGTCCATCAGTATTAACTCATTCATTCATACACATTCACACCCTGATGGTAGAGGCTGCTGTGTAAAGAGTCCATCAGTATTAACTCATCCATTCATACACATTCACACACTGATGGTAGAGGCCACTATGTAAAGAGTCCATCGGTATTAACTCATCCATTCATACATACTGATGGTAGAGGCTGCTGAGTAAAGAGTCCATCAGTAATAACTCATCCATTCATACACACTGATGGTAGAGGCTGCTGAGTAAAGAGTCCATCAGTATTAACTCATCCATTCATACACATTCACACACTGATGGTAGAGGCCGCTGAGTAAAGAGTCCATCAGTATTAACTCATCCATTCATACACACTGATGGTAGAGGTTGCTGTGTAAAGAGTCCATCGGTATTAACTCATTCATTCATACACATTCACACCCTGATGGTAGAGGCCGCTGTGTAAAGAGTCCATCAGTATTAAGTCATCCATTCATACACATTCACACACTGATGGTAGAGGCTGCTGAGTAAAGAGTCCATCAGTATTAACTCATCCATTCATACACACTGATGGTAGAGGCCGCTGAGTAAAGAGTCCATCAGTATTAACTCATCCATTCATACACACTGATGGTAGAGGCTGCTGAGTAAAGAGTCCATCAGTATTAACTCATCCATTCATACACATTCACACACTGATGGTAGAGGTTGCTGTGTAAAGAGTCCATCAGTATTAACTCATTCATTCATACACATTCACACCCTGATGGTAGAGGCTGCTGTGTAAAGAGTCCATCAGTATTAACTCACCCATTCATACACATTCACACACTGATGGTAGAGGCCACTGTGTAAAGAGTCCATCGGTATTAACTCATCCATTCATACATACTGATGGTAGAGGCTGCTGAGTAAAGAGTCCATCAGTAATAACTCATCCATTCATACACACTGATGGTAGAGGCTGCTGAGTAAAGAGTCCATCAGTATTAACTCATCCATTCATACACATTCACACACTGATGGTAGAGGCTGCTGAGTAAAGAGTCCATCAGTATTAACTCATCCATTCATACACACTGATGGTAGAGGCTGCTGAGTAAAGAGTCCATCAGTATTAACTCATCCATTCATACACAGTCACACACTGATGGTAGAGGTTGCTGTGTAAAGAGTCCATCAGTATTAACTCATTCATTCATACACATTCACACCCTGATGGTAGAGGCCGCTGTGTAAAGAGTCCATCAGTATTAACTCATTCATTCATACACATTCACACACTGATGGTAGAGGCCGCTGTGTAAAGAGTCCATCCGTATTAAC
Source organism: Labrus mixtus (assembly GCF_963584025.1). Lineage (NCBI taxonomy): Eukaryota > Metazoa > Chordata > Actinopteri > Labriformes > Labridae > Labrus > Labrus mixtus. Next base: position 1,212,677 of record NC_083623.1, read on the forward strand.
TCATCCATTCATACACATTCACACACTGATGGTAGAGGCCGCTGAGTGAAGAGTCCATCAGTATTAACTCATCCATTCATACACACTGATGGTAGAGGCTGCTGAGTAAAGAGTCCATCAGTATTAACTCATCCATTCACACATTGATGGTATCAGCTGATCTAAAGAGGAGCGTTGCATTTCTCAAACATTTACAGCGTCTGAACTGACAATCTTCACACATTTTTTTAACTTCCTCCAGTCTCTTCCTCTTTTTTTGAGACACCTCCTCTTGCATAATAATCAGTTTTGAAACTTTATTAACAAGACTAATATGAACCTTTATTTTCTGACACACAGACTCTGTCAGACTCTCATTCTCATCATAATAAATTAAAAAAGGAGAAACAGTGTAAGTGGTCATGTAAAATAAATAAACATTGCACAAAAAAAAGTTGGTAATAAATCTTATACAGTCGGAAAGCCTGTTTATTTCCATTTGAAATGGTGCCACATTTGGAAGGAACATGCATTTGTGGGATGAGCAGCAGAGCTGAGTATATGGGTTACGCCTATGAAACACCTTACTCTGCTGTTGATTCTTGTTTGGTGTCGTTTAGTGGATTGGATGATTGAAGTCTGAAGAAACAAAACGTATTAGCAATTTAACAATCAATTCATTTAACGAACAGGAGCTTCAGTAGCGTGTGGAAGAACCATACACAGCCACAAAAGCCTGGCCCCTCCTCCTCATGTTTGGTCCCAGACTGTGGAGATATGGGATTGCCACTGGTTGCAGAATCTCATCTCAATATCTGTCTGCGTTGAGATTGCCTCCAATGATGACAAGCCGAGAAGATTTGGCAAGTTTTTTCATCTCTCAGATGCTCCATTTTGGTGTGTGTGTCTCTTTAAATGCAATAGAGCTCAACAGTGACCGCTCACTTTTTCGGTGGCTCTGGTTCCAGAAGTAAATTTCCCCGTTCAAATCCTCCCTTGATTTTTCACAAAATACAGAGGAGTGATGTTCACTGGGAAAACTCAGGGGGGGCTCATTGCATTTAAAGAGACACACACACCATTTAAAGAGACACACACACCAAAACGGAGCGTTCTGAGAGAGCTTATATTAAGAGATTGACGCCTGGAACCAAGATAGCCAGCTACCCCAATACTCATGACTATATTACATTTAATTCTGCACCAAAACGGTGTTAAAAAATGGAAGAAAAGGCAAAGGTACAAGATATAATTTTTGTCCGGAGTCAAGGAACTACACATCCCACAATCCATTGCGAATGAGATCGTTTCTTCTTAAAAGTAACTTTAGTCGTTGTTATCGTGTTTATACTGTTAATGCACGTGTTGTACTATCTTGTAGTTTGTGTTGTTGGAATTATAAACTACATTCACTGCAGCATGTCAAAGTTATTAGTACTTTTCGTGTTAGCTAACCTACTAGCTAGCATGCTAGCGAAACTTCTCTGTTCGCATACAGCGCCGAGGGAGCGGGAAACATTGCCATGGTAACAGCAAGCTCAGCCAATCAGAGACGTGGCTGTGACACTCATGGGTGATGGGTTGTAAAGATTTTTTCAAAGAGATATTAAAGATATTATGAAGAGATTTCTTCATACTGGGGTAGCTCGAGGTCAGTATACCTTGGATGGTTATTATGTTACAGCCAAAAATCAAATCTGCTGTAAGAGAAAATTAAGGAGATTTTTACTTCCTGCACCTCACTGTTGAGCTCTATGACCCCAGAGGAGGTTTGTGACCCTGTATAAACCAGCTCTCTCAGAACGCTCCGTTTTGGTGTGTGTGTCTCTTTAAATGCAATGACCCCCCCCCCCCTGAGTTTTCCCCATAGACATCACTCCTCTGTAGAGAGAATAAAAATGGCCGACCTGCACTAAAGTTTTGTTCTAGTCTGGGGGTGGAGTCCATGGGTGGAGCTACCAGGGCAGGGGAGGGGATTTCTTTTCACCAGAATCCCACTGTGACATCACAAGGAGAGCACATTTGAAACGGAGCATTTTTCTCTGTGTTGTAAGACTTATGCAGACCACAAACAAAGGACTGGATGGGTTTATTTCACATGTTGTAGGTCAGTAGACTCTCAGGTTACCCAGATATATGTTCAAAAACACTGAAGAAGAGGATTTTTTATAATATGTCTCCTTTAAATGTTTTGACTTTTGACCTCATGATTTTGATTTATGAGCAAAAAAAACATTCTCAACGAAGTCAAGTTTTCATTTTTATTTTTTCAACTGGTGGAAATGGGCTTCCATAGTTTGCAATGAAGACCAGATGAAAACATTTAGTTCATGTGTGTTTATTCAGGATGTTAAACTTCAGTTTGTTCACACATCAAATCAGTAAAGTGTGTTCAATCATTTCATGAACACATTCACTTCATCCACACAATCACTTTGTTTGATCAGAATCTCCACTCACAGAAAACAATGATTTATCTCCTTATTGATTTAATCAGGAGGATTACATTTTTAAAACACCTCAGAGGACATTTTTACATCACTTTGAATATGAACAACAACATTTATTCTGACTAACTCATTTCTTTAAGTGTGATTTTATAGATTTTCTACAAATGTACAAAGTGGTGAGAAGAGAAAATCAGCATGAAAGAAAAGTTTACTACTCTCTCTCTCTCTCTTCAGACTCCTGAATCAGAACAGAAACAACAGAAAATATAAATGTATGAAAACAAATAATCAAACATCCAGAGCGGAGGGAAGTTGATATTTATCACGCAGAGAAATGTCAGTTCAGGTGAACAAAAGTCATCCTGAGCAGTGAAAGAGTCCACGGCTAAACAGACACAGGAAGGAGTGTCACTTAAAGACACTCAAACATTTACAGAACAGACGAGAAGAGGTCAAAGTACCGCCCATAAAGTTTGATTGACAGGTGACCACGATCAGATCTCAGCAATGAGCGTGGATAAAAATCAAGTTGAAGATTTAAAACACAGCAAGTTAAACATCTGTCTCGTTAATGACTTCTGTCTATTTCAGTTTACACAACTCAGCAGAGTCTCCAACACACCTGTAAACCCAGAGTCCAGCATGTAGAAGCTGAGTGAATGTGGTCTGGACTCTGTGGAGGAGAGTCATGGTTTCAGAGATGCTGTAGAAGGACAGAATACCTGCTCTGTGATCCAGGTACACTCCTACTCTGGAGGACTGAGGACCTGAGACAAGAGTGCTGACATTGTTGTAATAACAGTTATAACTGTTGTTGAAATAATATAACGCCCAAGATTTGTTATTACGTCCAAACATACACTCATTTGAACTCCCTACTCTGCTGATATTCTTGTATGTGACTGCTACAGAAACTCCCCCTCTTCCTCTCTTCTCCACTTCCCATTAAACGTCCACTCAGACTCTCTCTACTCAGGACCTGAAGATATCGAGTGAATCTGTCTGGGTGACTAGAATAAGGATTGGTCTGACCTGTAAATGTTACTTTTCTGTTCCCATCAGATAATTTCAGATGTGTGTGTGCTGTGTTTGGATCCAGTGTTATGTCACATGAATATTTTAAGAACTCAGCTCTGGTCTTGGGCTCTGGTTCTGGCAGTAAAACATCCACTTCAGTCACTGTCTGTGAGATGTTTGTCCATTTCTCTCTCAGGACGTCCTGTAGTTTATCTCTGACTTCTGACACAGCCGCTGTCACGTCCTTAAAGAACCTCAGAGGACGGATCTTGATGCTGGATGAGTGTGTAGATTCACTGAGTGGTGACAGTGAGGGGTAGTCGTGTAGAAACTGGTTGTGGTCCTGTGTGTGTGACAGCTTCTTCATCTCAGCGTCTCTCCTCTTCAGCTCAGTGATCTCCTGCTCCAGCTTCTCCTGAAGCTCTCTGACTCGACTCACTTCAGTTTGCTGCTGGGATCTGACCTGCTGCTTCACATCAGAGCGTCTTTTCTCCATGAGACGGATCAGCTCAGTGAACATCTTCTCACTGTTCCCCACTGTTTTATCAGCGGAGCCATTGATAGCCTTCACCTCCTGTTGGAGCAGCTTCACATCTTTCTCTCTGTCCTGGATTCTCTGCTGGATGTTTTGTCGACTCACCTCCAGCTCTCTCTGCTTCTCGTTCCTTTCTGCTGCAGCTGAGACTGTGTCATGACCTTTGTGTTCATCCATTAAACAGAGATAACAGATAGACTGCTGATCAGTACGACAGAACATCTTCATCACCTCATCATGACGAGAGCAGACGTTCTCCTGGAGCTTCTTGGAGGGCTCCACCAGCTTGTGTTTCTTAAAGACAGGTAGTTCATAATGAGGCTGGAGGTGTTTCTCACAGTAAGAAGCCAGACACTGCAGACAGGACTTACAGGCTTTCAGTTTTCTCCCGGTGCAGACATCACAGGCCACATCTTCAGATCCAGCATAGCAGTGATCAGCAGGAGCAGCTTGGAGTCCAGTCTTCTTCAGCTCCTCCACTAAATCTGCCAACATGGTGTTTTTCATCAGGTCAGGCCTTGCTGTGAAGGTCTGTCTACACTAAGGGCAGCTGTAGACTGTCTTCTCATCCTCTGTATCCCAGTGGCTTTTAATACACTTCATGCAGTAACTGTGTCCACAGGTAAGAGTCACCGGATCCTCCAGGAGATCCAGACAGATCGAACAAGAGAAGGTTTCCCGGTCCAGCTGAAGTCCTTTCTGCGCCATTTCTCCTCTCGGTAACAACGACTGTCTGAGATTCACTTCCTCATAACTGAAAACAAGTTTCACCTCTGATCTACAAAGCATGTGTCTGTGCATGTGACTGTACAGGTGTTGTTGGTTACACCCATCCTCAAACTGTAGATCTAAAGGGGAGGGAACCATGAAGTATGAGGACAGAGTGCAGCAGGCTGTGTTTGAGAGCAGGAAGAAGAGGGAGGGCTGATCGAACTACGATTCATTCCAGGAAGAGGAGCGGTTTGAGAGAGATACTTGTTTACAACAGAGAACATTTCTCTTTTAAAAACACTTCTCCTTTCAGATTTTAGAAAAGGTGTCACACTCACTTTATTTCAAAATAAAAGCAGGGTTGAATATAAACATCAAGTAAAGTATACTCTCAGTATAAGGAGGTACAAAACTTCTAAATATTGTCGAATGATCGAGGGTCGAGTTACTTTTACCACACAGGTTTATTGTAGGTGATCAACATACAGCTACATAGTTACCCGTTTGAGTCAAAGGTCTGTATTAAACTCGGACATTTCTGTGAACACTTCCGTTTGTTTTTCTTTTGACAAAAACCAAAAACATTAAAGAGGACATATGATCCCCCTCCTCCACCTTTTCAAACAGTCCTCTCCTCCCCCTTTTCAAACAGTCCCCTCCTCCACCTTTTCAAACAGTCCCCTCCTCCATCTTTTCAAACAGTCCCCTCCTCCACCTTTTCAAACAGTCCCCTCCTCCACCTTTTCAAACAGTCCCTCTGTGGTCTAAATGAAACATCTGTGCTTTGGTCAAAATATAACATGAATCAAGCACCAGAGGAGGTTTGTGACCCTGTATAAACCAGCTCTCTCAGAACGCTCCGTTTTGGTGTGTGTGTCTCTTTAAATGTAATGACCCCCCCCCCCCCTCCCCCCCGAGTTTTCCTGGTAGACATCAATCCTCTGTAGAGAGAATAAAAATGGCCGACCTGTGAAACAGTTTTGTTCTAGGCTGGGGGTGGAGTCCATGGGTGGAGATTCCAGGGGAGGGGAAGGGATTTTTTTGCAAGTGATTTAGTATAAATTCATAAATCATTTCTGTCCTCACTAACAAGCCCTAAAAACACATCTAACATACATGTACAGGAAGCAGATTATTGCCGTCTTCCTGCACATGGATCGCTTGTTTACCTGTCTTCATGCTAAGCAGGGTGGAGTCCAGAGGGGTTTCATGGACCCCTCTTTAAATCTTATAGCCCACCTTGCCTTACAAGAGGTGGGACTTATGTTGAAATCCACTTTTCAGGCTGCAACAGGCAGCTCATAGTTTTCAGTATCCAGACGTTTGTTTGCAATTTTTAAAAATACTTTAAATTGTGATTTTGGACGTACATGTTGTTCTGAGTCCTGACTCCTGAACCCCTCACTGTCAATGAGGAAACAAACATGGAGGACGACAGGCAGGAAGAAGCGATGATAGGTTTCGAACTTTATTCTGAAGGAAAATGTAAAATAATGAATAAAGACATGGAGCATCATTTTTGTGATTGAATCGCCTTCAAAAGGCCGTTTCATATTTAAGTGTGTTTTACTTTAGTTTGCACTGAAGGCCTCCTAGTGACGTTCATGAAACGTTTCTTTGTTGCTGTTTACGTCAAAACCTGATCTGAGCTTCACTTTAAGCACAGACGATGTGTCTGTAGAGGTCTGAAACACATTTCCTTAAACAGTTACATGATGCCCGTTAACTCATTTAAAAAGGTGACTCAAACTCTGAATCTCTTGTTGTCCTGCAAACCTGATTTAAAAAGCTTCAGATCAGACGTCAACAATTCTACAAACTACAATTCACTTATCAGACTCTTTTATCCAAAGCGACGTACATCAGAGAGTAAAAACAACACAAGCAAGGATCTAGAAAAAAGGGAACAATGTCAGTAAGAGCAAACGATCAGCTTTGAGTCTGATTGGACACACAGGTGCTGACAGGAAGTGACCAGAGGCAAAGCACAACATTGAGGGCAGTTCTTGAGAGCTCTAATCAGTATAGAAACCATCTTATAAGTCGTCGTTATCAAACAAAAACCATCGTCATTACCATCATCATCATCAATAATATGGAGACCATCATCATTAAGTTAGTAGGTATTCATGAAAGAGCTGGGTCTTTAGCTTTTTCTTAAAGGTGCAGAGGGACTCTGCAGATCACATGTTAACACGCTCAGAGTCCTTAAAGTTCACGATCAAGGATTTTGCAGAATCTTAGAAAAAGGTATTGCAGCTCAGGTTTTGGTCCTTTGAGGTCGCGGCCTGCAGAGCCGTCAGAGGAATGTGAAAGCTTTGACAGCGAGCTCGCCGAGGTGAACGAAGGATTTCAAACACAAACTTGTTATCTCTGGTGGTGGAAATGATCGTGATGGGACCGAGCAGCCGGACGGAGGCTGAGAAAACACCTCTGATACCGACGCAGACCAAAGGGAGGCCGAGAACAAGAGTTCTGCTGAGCTGGCGATATCGGAGGTCGTTATGTCACACATCAGAGTCTGGATGGAACCAACAAAACATTTATTAAAGGGGACATATTCTGAAGAATCCACTTCTACAGTGTTTCTGAACATATATCTGGGTAACCTGAGAGTCTACTGACCCACAACATGTGAAATAAACCATCCAGTCCTTTGTTTGTGGTCTGCATAAGTCTTACAACACAGAGAAAAATGCTCTGTTTCAAATGTGCTCTCCTTGTGATGTCACAGTGGGATTCTGGTAAAAAGAAATCCCCTCCCCTCCCCTGGTATCTCCACCCATGGACTCCACCTCCAGACTAGAACAAAACTTTAACGCAGGTCGGCCATTTTTATTCTCGCTACAGAGGATTGATGTCTATGGGGAAAACTCAGGGTTATATTTTGACCAAAGCACAGCACAGATGTTTCATTTAGGGGCCTGTTAGAAAAGGTGGAGGAGGGGACTGTTAGAAAAGGTGGAGGAGGGGACTGTTAGAAAAGGTGGAGGAGGAGACTGTTAGAAAAGGTGGAGGAGGGGACTGTTTGAAAAGGTGGATGAGGACTGTTTGAAAAGGTGGAGGAGGGGACTGTTTGAAAAGGTGGAGGAGGGGACTGTTTGAAAAGGTGGAGGAGGGGACTGTTAGAAAAGGTGGAGGAGGGGGACTGTTTGAAAAGGTGGAGGAGGAGACTGTTTGAAAAGGTGGAGGAGGGGACTGTTAGAAAAGGTGGAGGAGGGGGACTGTTTGAAAAGGTGGAGGAGGGGGGCTGTTTGAAAAGGTGGAGGAGGAGACTGTTTGAAAAGGTGGACGAGGGGGACTGTTTGAAAAGGTGGAGGAGGGGACTGTTTGAAAAGGTGGAGGAGGGGGGCTGTTTGAAAAGGTGGAGGAGGGGACTGTTAGAAAAGGTGGAGGAGGAGACTGTTTGAAAAGGTGGAGGAGAGGACTGTTTGAAAAGGTGGAGGAGGAGACTGTTTGAAAAGGTGGAGGAGAGGACTGTTTGAAAAGGTGGAGGAGGGGACTGTTTGAAAAGGTGGAGGAGGGGGATCATATGTCCTCTTTAAATCTGTAATCTGTGACAGGCTGAACTCAAACCGTTCTGGATGATTACCGTCACTCTGCTCCACATGCTCTGGGTTTTAAAAGACTGAGAGGCACAAAAGCTTCTGTAGCTTTTTAGTTTTAACCGGCCAATCAGTGGCCAGGATCGGATCAGGTCTGTCGGCTTCACACTGAACTGTCCCGGATAAAAACTGCATCAACAACTGTCTGCTGGAGCAGGAATTTCCCACCGTGGTAGTAAACAACATGACATCAACAACACACACACAAACACACACAAACACACACACACACACACACAAACACACACACTCTCTCTCAAACACACACAAACACACACAAACTCAAACACACACACAAACACACACACAAACACACACACACACACACACACACACACACAAACACACACACAAACACACACAAACACACACACACACACACACACACACAGACACAGACACACACACACACACACACACACACACAAACACACACACAAACACACACACACACACACACACACACACACACACACACACACACACACACACACACAGACGGGGCGGCAGTAGCTCAGTCTGTAGGGACTTGGGTTGGGAATCGGAAGGTTGCCGGTTCAAGTCCCGGCACGGACCAAGTCCGGAAATTGGTCTGGTAGCTGGAGAGGTGCCAGGCCACTTCCTGAGCACTGCCGAGGTGCCCTTGAGCAAGGCACCCAACCCCACCCACAAGCCCAGGAGCGCCCGCCGTGGGCAGCCCCCTCACTCTGAGACCTCTCCATTAGTGCATGTCCACAGGATCCTGTTTGTGCATGTGTGTGTATTTCAGTTCATGTTTGTGTAGCATGTTTACTAGACAGAGTGTAAAAACGAATTTCCCCTCGTGGGATCAATAAAGTATAAATTCTTCTTAAACACACACACACACACACACACAGGACATGCAGACTTCCTTTGAGCTGCATTTGATGCAAAAACCTCTGTTAGGGTCAAACATCCCGTCACACACACTTCCTGTCCTGCTGTCACCGCACACACACACACCTGGATGTTCACTTTTAGATGAAAAGTGAATGTGATTTTCTGTTCATACCTTAAAATCCTTAAAAAAACAAACCAACAAGCTGAAACTCGGAGCGGCTCTGTCGTCTTACATAAGAGGGCGTGGGTTACCAGAAACCACAGGAATCTCAAGACAAATTCTCTTTCTCTCTCTTCTTATTACACAACAACTGTTGGAGAAACTGAGGCTGGAAAACAATGACGACTGGAAGCAGAAACGAGGAAGGAACCACAGCAGAAGAAATCAGAGGAAACAAAGAGAGGAGGAGGAGACTGTGGAATAAACGGAGCAATGAGGGACACATGACATCTTATAAAACCAAATTAAAGGCTCCAACATTACAAACCTTTAAAGGAAGAATGTGAGACTTTTTGATCCAGTAGATGTCGCCCTTTAGCATCAGCATGAAACCAAAACAAACTGCTGTTAGGCCACGCCCCCTCCATACTGAAGCCTCCGATCTCCAACACCTCTCCACCTGTGTCGCATGAGTCCTGCATTGTTGTGTTAGCATGCTAATGTTAGCGCTCTTTAGTTAGCTCGTAGCTTCACATTAGCTGTGTCCTGCATTGTTGTGTTAGCATGCTAATGTTAGTGCTCTTTAGTTAGCTCGTAGCTTCACATTGTTGTGTTGGCATGCTAATGTTAGCGCTCTTTAGTTAGCTCGTAGCTTCACATTGTTGTGTTAGCATGCTAATGTTAGCGCTCTTTAGTTAGCTCATAGCTTCACATTGTTGGTTAGCATGCTAATGTTAGCGCTCTTTAGTTAGCTCGTAGCTTCACATTTCATGTAAACTGTCACCGAATGAGCGTGATCTAAAAACTCTTACTAACATCCAAATAATCAGTGAGTATGTTCTTCTTCTTCTCTCTAGTTCTTGACTAAAACAGCTTTTATACACAAGGGGAGGAGCCGGCCGTCCCGTCCATGTAAACACGGCTCTGACAACAACACAGCCAGCGGGACTCGAGCTTCTCCCTCATTGTAGACAGTCATGACTCAGAGACACATTTACACAGGACAGACTTTATGATTTATTTATGAGGAACATGTTGATCATTGTTCCTTTAAGGTTTTCCAATGTATTCTCTCTGCATTCAAACGTTTTTATCCAAGCAGACAATTCTGCTGTTGATATTGTAGCAAATGCAATAGTGCAGACTATCCACTGTTTGCAAAGCTGAGGAATCCCCATAAGGACTCTTATAAAAATGTTATTTTTAAAAGCAGAAATAAAAATGTTTACAACCTGGTTCAAAAAACATCTTTGTAAGGGGGATGATTTTTTTTTTTTACATTATCATGCATTTTGATTTCATTAAAGGTGTAACACTTGACCTTTTACAGTCAGTGTTAAATTACACCAGGGATTCGTCCGGAATATTAACCTAATTAGTTTTAAAATATTGTGAATTAAATAAACCCCCCAAAACTAATATATTTAACCCAACACAAATTATCCCAGTACTTATTTTATATTTCTTTGTGAAATTCTCAAAATAATGTATACTCCACACGGAGCGTTGCATCACCAAACAGTTTAATTATAACAAAAATATCCCTTTAATTAATTCCTTTGTAACCCCAAAATAAACAAAAAGTCTCCAACAAACGAAATATACATTAAGAACCCCGAAAGATCAGATTGAATTGTCTTTTTGTCTCCTTTTATAGTCCAACGAAAATAAGTTTTCTTATGACCCAACACACACAGATGTGCAGCACTGTTTTCTTATTATAAAACACTTTTACTACACACAGACTATGTTTTCTCTCGCAGCTGCAGACAAGTTTTCCCTGGCGCTACATATTTCCGACCTTTTCCCCTCATCTCACTGACTCTCCTCCCCTCCCCTGCGCCACATCCTGCCTTTATAACCTCGGTGATTGATCCCCATACACAAAATGATACAAATGTTTCAATACTTTAGGCCAACACCTTTTTTTTCTTTCGTTGAAACACCTTCATTCATAATTTTTGTACAGACACTTAAACCATTTTGTGGCACTGTCACAAAGGTACAGTGTGTAAATTCCACCACCAGGGGGCTCTCAATCAAATCAATAACAAAAAGATGACATCGAGGCTGGCGGGGAATCATGGTAGTGATTCTCTCTGCTACCCCACCTCTACCCTCTATGGTCAACTCTGAGTTGACCGTAGTCATGACGACCGGGTGAAACCGACCTGAGGAAGAGAATCTGCCCTCCTACTGACGTTAATGATAAAGATGAGAGCATCATCTGCAAAGAAATTCAATTTCCAGGCTGAACTTGAACCTCAAAGCTGTATGCTTCACAGAAAGAAAACCTCTCAGCTCCTCTTGTCATTATATGTTTTAGATTATCGGATGATTTCCAAAAACTAGAACGCTCACACTGTGAAGGACTATCTTTAAATCACTGCTCTCCCAAACGTCTACAAGAAACACTAGGAGATAGTAAACTGAATATTTCTGCTGCCTTGACATTTATCGTTGGCATCTTTTCCTTTTTCCACTGCAGGGCTGATTTGTGAACCGGAAAACGTCGCTCCAAAAACCCAGCGAGCAACGATGGAAAAAACTCCCCCGAGCAGAGCCAGCACAGCGACAATACGCTGCTGCACCAATGGAATGGAAATAAATAAAAACCATCGATGTATCAGGAGTGATTCTAAGAGCTGGAGGGACGGATGGAAGCACGGACTAGAAGGGATGGAAAGATGTGACCAGGAAATGGGGAACGGGATAACTGGATCTGTTTTCCAATCTGAACAAATCTACTTTAGAATTCTCTGGTCATACAGAAAAAGGTCCTTATTTAAAGGAGCAGTATGTAACTCTGACCCCTAGTGTTTAAAATATGTACTGCAGTCTAAATTCTAAACATCATAGAGAGCTGTCCCCCCCCCCTCCTCTCTAGAGTCCATGCTCACTCAGGTCACCATGTGGTGGACTCTGAAGCTTCAGTGTTTATCCAGCTCTGCATGGGTCTGTAAACCTTTCTGTGTTCTAACCTCTCTCCATTTTTCAAAAGCATCTCCAATATTGATCCTAGTTTGAGCATGTTTCTGCTCGTGGAGCTTATTAGAAACATGCAGAGGCTTTTTAGGTCGGGTACAATCACTTCTATCTGAACCACTTCTCTTGCCCGCTTCCATCGCTGCAACACCTGACCTGATAACTGCTCTCATATCTGGAAAACCGAGGGGTGTCCAAAACGGCTGTGTGTGTGTGTGTGTGTGTGGGGGGGGGGCTTAAAACCGCCTACCTTCTACAGAGATCCAAATAAGAATGCAGTATGAACTTTAAAATGTCTAATCTGTTTGTTTTTAAGGATGCTGTGAGATTTTTGTTTTTAGCTGAATCTTCAAATCCTCAACAATCATCGTCTTCTCTGGCAACGCTGAATGTGTCCTTTATTTTCAAACAAACGTAAAAGACGACATGCCAGACTAATCCATCGCTATGATTCTAGACGGGGTCGGGCGAGCGAGGAGTTTATTATGATGTGGGAAAAGAGCGAGAGAGAGAGAGCATTATGGGAGTAATTGGAAGCAGCTGTGAGGGAAACACTGATCCTGGTGAGTCGAGCTGGAAGACTATCTGAGAGCAGCGACGCAGTGACGTAACACAGAGAGCTCTGAAACCATCTGTATGAATGGATGAGTTAATACTGATGGACTCTTTACTCAGCAGCCTCTACCATCAGTGTTTGAATGTGTATGAATGGATGAGTTAATACTGATGGACTCTTTACTCAGCAGCCTCTACCATCAGTGTGTGAATGGATGAGTTAATACTGATGGACTCTTTACACAGCGGCCTCTACCATCAGTGTGTGAATGGATGAGTTAATACTGATGGACTCTTTACACAGCGGCCTCTACCATCAGTGTGTGAATGGATGAGTTAATACTGATGGACTCTTTACACAGCGGCCTCTACCATCAGTGTGTGAATGTGTATGAATGGATGAGTTAATACTGATGGACTCTTTACACAGCGGCCTCTACCATCAGTGTGTGAATGTGTATGAATGGATGAGTTAATACTGATGGACTCTTTACTCAGCAGCCTCTACCATCAGTGTTTGAATGTGTATGAATGGATGAGTTAATACTGATGGACTCTTTACTCAGCAGCCTCTACCATCAGTGTGTGAATGGATGAGTTAATACTGATGGACTCTTTACACAGCGGCCTCTACCATCAGTGTGTGAATGGATGAGTTAATACTGATGGACTCTTTACACAGCGGCCTCTACCATCAGTGTGTGAATGGATGAGTTAATACTGATGGACTCTTTACACAGCGGCCTCTACCATCAGTGTGTGAATGGATGAGTTAATACTGATGGACTCTTTACACAGTGGCCTCTACCATCAGTGTGTGAATGTGTATGAATGGATGAGTTAATACTGATGGACTCTTTACACAGCGGCCTCTACCATCAGTGTGTGAATGTGTATGAATGGATGAGTTAATACTGATGGACTCTTTACTCAGCTGCCTCTACCATCAGTGTGTGAATGTGTATGAAAGGATGAGTTAATACTGATGGACTCTACTCAGCGGCCTCTACCATCAGTGTGTGAATGTGTATGAATGGATGAGTTAATACTGATGGACTCTTTACACAGCGGCCTCTACCATCAGTGTGTGAATGGATGAGTTAATACTGATGGACTCTTTACACAGCGGCCTCTACCATCAGCGTGTGAATGTGTATGAATGGATGAGTTAATACTGATGGTTTCTTTACTCAGCAGCCTCTACCAGCAGTGTGTGAATATATATGAATGGATGAGTTAATACTGATGGTTTCTTTACTCAGCAGCCTCTACCAGCAGTGTGTGAATATATATGAATGGATGAGTTAATACTGATGGACTCTTTACTCAGCGGTCTCGACCATCAGTGTGTATGAATGTGTATGAATGGATGAGTTAATACTGATGGACTCTTTACTCAGCGGCCTTTACCATCAGCGTGTGAATGTGTATGAATGGATGAGTTAATACTGATGGCCTCTTTACTCAGCGGCCTCTACATCAGCGTGTGAATGTGTATGAATGGATGAGTTAATACTGATGGCCTCTTTACTCAGCGGCCTCTACATCAGCGTCTGAATGTGTATGAATGGATGAGTTAATACTGATGGTCTCTTTACTCAGCGGCCTCTACCAGCAGTGTGTGAATGTGTATGAATGGATGAGTTAATACTGATGGACTCTTTACTTAGAGGCCTCTACCATCACCGTGTGAATGTGTATGAATGGATGAGTTAATACTGATGGTTTCTTTACTCAGCAGCCTCTACCAGCAGTGTGTGAATATATATGAATGGATGAGTTAATACTGATGGACTCTTTACTCAGCGGCCTCGACCATCAGTGTGTATGAATGTGTATG
>NC_083623.1:1239874-1259874 GCF_963584025.1 Labrus mixtus
TGCAGATTTTACAACTCAAACATTCAATTCATGTGTATCTCAGAATTTGTCAAATGTTTGTTTACATTATTTTAAGGACAATAAGTGTGTGGAGTAAAGTGTGACACACCCCTCTGTCCCCCCCCCTCCTCACACACTTTAAAGAGCCCATATTCTGCCCTTTTTTAGGGTTCGTATATTTAATCTATGTTCCTACTTTTGTACGTTCACAATAGATAAAGTTATAAAAAAGTGTCTGTTTTCATGTACTGCTCCTCCTTGCTCCCTCTCCGCTCTGAGTCCGTCAGCTGCACTCTGTTGAGCCCACACTGTTAGACCCCACGTGTGCCAAGTCTGCTCTGATTGGTCTGCCGATCCGCTCTGTCGTTATTGGTCAGTTGCTCCGCACGCTTCTTGGAAATGTCCCGCCTCTTTTACCATATTAGGAATGCAGCCACTGGCTCCGTCCGAGGGGAGCATAAACATTAGCACCTTAGCACTACTGTGCTACCGCAGGCTACGGCATATCGTGGGCGTGCTACAGAAGTTAATGGGCGTGCAACATGAGCTGCTGGGCCACAACGAGTCAATGGGCTTAGATCAGTGATCTCACACTGACAATGACGTCGGACTGACACATTTTTATCGAGGGGGGCTAGAACCGAGCGTTACATGCAGCTAATGCTACAGCTAACAGGAGGATGTAGGAGAAGCCACGTTTCCGCGGACTTTGAATTTTTGCACATAGATGTGCCTAAACATGCACAGGACACTTGGAAAACACACTAAAGAGGATATAAAACCAGAAGAAGCAGAATATGGGACCTTTAAATCAGCGCTCACCTTGTCTCACCCCTTTGGACCTGATCCAGGGTTTGGTCTGCGGCGCTGCAGGACTGAAAGAAAACCACAACAAAACATTTTCATTAAAAACAGTCTCCGTTATGCAACAACAACAACGACGTGAGAAAAAACAGTTCAACATTATAAGACAAGCATCCCAGAGGCTCTGGAGACTCTGTTACCTGGTGGTCCGAGGCTCTGGAGGGATTTTAAAACATGCAGCGTGATCCTGTAAGACGGAGAGAAAGACTCAGATCAACATGTGGAGAGTTTTGATGTTTTTATACCCCGGATACAGAAGAAGAAAAACAACAACCCCACAAATCCACCTGAGGAGCTTTATCACAAGCCTCTTACTGCAGGAAGCTTCAAACATGAAATCAAACCGAAGAAAAACAGAGTCCACACCTGCTGTGGTGCAGCAGCATCTCCACCTTCATCCTCCTCCTCTTCTTCACAGCCTCCTGTCCCCCACTGCTGCTGCTGCTCCTCCTCCCCCTCCTCCTCCTCCTCCTCCGAGGACTCGGCCGTCCAGGGGCTGATGAGGCCCAGCTGCCCGTCCAGGTAGGGGGGCATGATGGGAATGGCAGCAGGGTTGATGCCGTTGCTGGTGACGTCGTCCGGCAGGAAGTGGTCTTCACAGATCTGGTGCTGCTCTGTCAGCTCATCTTTGTCCGTCTCCCGAAGTGCTGCCAGCCAAATCTGAACAACGACATTATCGATGGGATGTTTTGAAATGATTACAAGGTCAGTGTAGAGGATTTAGCAAATCAATACTAAATGTTATAATTCATAAGAACAGTCGAACGTCACTTCCGGCTCGCCAGAGTGGGTGAAAATAAGCCCTGAAAATGTATCGGCGGTAGATTTTATACCGTTATGATGCCAATCTCTGTTCAGAAATGTCATATTTTAACCATCTGGACTCAATCCTGGCCATTTGTGGCCACTTCACTTTCTTTTTTTCAACCATTTTAGCTGTGTTAATGCATTTGGGCTGAAATTTCTCAAGGGTCTGGACTCAAATACTACCTCTTGGCTCTATCGTGGCCACTTTTGGCCCATTGACACCCATTCAAACCACACGTTTTCATTCCTTGTTATTTACAGTATAAAATAATACAATTTTGGCAAAATGGCTTTATTATAAACTCAACACACAAATTGTAGTTTTTAATGTTTTTTTTTTTTTTTTACCAGATTATGTTATTTATTCATTTTTGGCCAAGGGAGCAATTTCATGTAATATTCTTAGTTTCCAGTAGGGGCGTATGATGGCTTACTGCACTCCAATGGAGCAAATTAATTACACAATTTTGACGTAGGTGTGATCATAAGGATGTCAGTTAATGATTTGTGTCTGTGCATGAAAAAAAATTGTGTGTGCAGCACAAATATGTATTAGCAAGATAGAGTTAAATAAATGATGATGTGTTTCTGTTGATGCAGGTTAATGAGCTTTGAGTTTCCCAGGCACACTTGGCTTTGATGCACATGTTGAAAGCACCTTTAGCTTTTTTCTTTTCATAAAAAATGCCACACACATCTACACAATAGCCCTTACACACCCAAATATCTACTCCCCAAAATAAAAAAGATCACAGGACATGTTGCAGAGGTCAAAGGTTCAGCTGCAGGGGAAAAGAAAACAAACTCTGGCACTGTTTATAAACCTGTCCTGGAGTTCATGCAGGTGCAGTCAATACTAATTATATAAGTAAGCCTAACAGCTCCCAGATCATTTTGGCTCTGGCAAGATGGCAAGAAGGTCATATTCACTGCTTCAAGCACTTGACTATGTGATACGCTCGGAGAGCGAAGATGGGGAGAAATCCTCTGAGTCATCTTCTACCCAAGATGGATGAAGGTATTCATGTGCTACGTGACATGTACGATAAGTAATGGGTTGTGCCCAAATCACTCACTCATCCCCTACTCACTATATAGTGAGTTATATGTAGTGGATAATATTAATATATATATATATATATATAATGCACTTATTTAGCAAACATTCAAAGCATTTCGGACACTAGTCACTCACTCACCGGCCGTTAACTGTGACATCATTGTTGTCGCACAAATAACTGGTGTAGCTTAACTCCAGTCAATGATCAATAATAAAATGTATTATCATGAACAGCTCAAATCTTGAAACTGACAACAATTATTGTTTTTTGGAATATTTCATGCCCATTTTGAATTTGATGCCAGCGACTTATTTCAAAAGGTTTGGACAGAGTCATGTTTACCTCTCTGTTGAACAGCAACCACTAGCTCCAGCTGTTGAGAGTGCGTCTGCAAGGACCACTCTACAGTGGTTTGCACATCCTGCCGCTCTTGAGAATGCACACACACACGCACGTACACACAAATACTCATTGAAACACTTTTTAAATAATCAACTGTTGATAGTAGAAAATAATCTTATGTGGTATTTTTATAGCATTTTGTAAAAACAAAGAAAATGTTTATCGCCTCTAACACACCAAGTGGGAGTTTTTGTCTTTTTAGTCACTGCTCAAAAGAAGTAATAATGCAAAATATATATATATAATCTTCGTCACTGTTACTGGTACTGACCTGTAATGATCATTAAAAAAAGTTTGGTTGCATCAATGTTATGTGAAGAAATTACAACTTTCTTTTTTCCCTGGAAAGTTAGTGGTAATATGTAATCTAACTGGTATTTAAAGGGTTAAAATTCTGGAATTTATTACATTTTTGACTTTCATGTTCAGCAAAGCAAAGCCAATTTAAAAAATCAAGTGGTGAAAGTGGACAAATCCTTTAATATATATACATTTTATAGCATTTTCAGAATATAAACAAGAGGTGGCCACTTTTGGCCACGAACAAGCTGAGAGGTTTTTTTTTCTGTCTGCTTTTCTCCCTTTTTACATCATTAGCATATTGTGATCTAACAGGCATTTAAAGGGTTAAAATTCTGAATTTGAATGAAATTTTGGTTTTCATAACAAGGACTGAAGCAAATTAAAAAAATCAAGTGGTGAAAGTGGACAAATCCTTTAATAAAAAATATTTTTTATAGCATTTTGCAAATGTAAACAAGAGGTGGCCACTTTTGGCCACGAACAAGCTGAGAGGGAGTTTTTATGTCACTGCACACAAAATAAAAATGCACCCCAACTTGTCCATTGACCGCCATTCATTCAGACGGAATGATTTCACCCAGAAAGGGGCGGGGCCGGCATCGTTTGGGCAAAGTACCCGGATGGGTTGCTCTCATGAATAGAATTACTGAACGGCTACAAAGAGCAAGATGACTTAACAACAAACTTATTAAAGATGAAATATTACAACTTGAAATATTACAAAATTCGTTTTTTTTTTAAAAGAAAATGCTTAAATATATTCATTAGATACGTCTTCGTGGAAAAAAAAGAGGCATTCGCGAGGATACTTTGCGTTTTCAACGGCTGTTGTAACCACGACAACCAAAGATTGTTAGTCACCAGATGACACGGAAACACCTTTATAAAGAAGGGGTACAAAGACCGAGCCCCTCTGCTGCAGTTAGTTTTAAAACGTTACCTTAACCCGAGCGGGGTCTTTCGGGAAGTCGAAGAACCTCTTCGGTGTTGGTTTGAAGACCCCCCGGTTAACGTCCACCGAGCGGTTCGGACACCCGGTGACGACACACTTCACCATCCTGGTCGTTTCAGCCCGAGCCTTCCCGGGCTAACGACACATCCGGAACCAGTTACAGCAGATATTTAAGACACACGACCCCGTTAAAGCAGGTTTTTTTTAAACCCCACGACCCCATTAAAGCAGGTTTTTAAGACCCACGACTGCAGTGAAACCAGAGTGAAACGCGTGCTGTTTGTGTATGTGGGCGTGTTTTCACACCGGAAAAAGATACTGTTGACCCGGATGCACAAAAATGGAGGGAAAGAAGATTGATGCGTGTTTCAAAATAAACCCTTATTATCATTTAAATAAATACAAAACGACACTGCTTATGGAAGAAACCAATGAGTATTAAAGAAATACGAAAACACACTAGATATTAGAAATATCAATCTTAATTTTCTTCCAAAAATATTTAACTTAAAGCAAAAAATCAGAAAGATATTTCACGATATTTCCCACTCCAAAAAACATTTTACTTTTAACCCTCCTCTTTTTTTCTAGACATTTTTTTCTTCTACCCAATGCATTTAATAAATATGTTCATGTGTGTATATTAATTTGTGTACATGATTTCTAAGATTTTGTCTTTTTGTATACAGATCATTTGTAAATGCTGTCTGTTGGGAATAAAGGAAAAAAACAAAAACAATGGATAATGGGCCAACAAGATGAATTCACTGCCAGTTTCTTCAGTGGAAGAAAATGCAACATGGTAAATGGACTTGAGCTTATATAGCGCTTTTCTAGTCTTTGGACTACTCAAAGCACTTTTACACCACCTGTCACCCCCACCCATTCATACCCTTTCACACACTGATGGTAGTGATCGCTATGTAGTATCATCCATCAGAAGTAACTAATCCCATTCATACACCACCACTGAAGCAGTGGGAGCAATTCAGGGTTAAGTGTCTTGCCCAAGGACACATTGGACATGTTGCTCAGCTGGGGATTGAACTCTGAACTTTCCAGTTGAGAGGTGACAACTCTACCAACTGAGCCACAGCCCCCCAACAGAAATAAGTCTGCATTGGATTGTACAGTGTAGATTCTGCTGCTTATTATTTAGCAAGTATATTTCATTAAAGGCATGTTTTTTTACCACCGCAATTAACAATTGTATCTTGCCGAGCCTACAATTGCATTAATCGACACATTAGCTTCTGCAAACCCATATGGTCACATTTACTCTTTTGTCTTTCCCCCCTTTGTTTGTGTTCTGGGTCCAAAGTACAAGATGGTAAACATGTAAAACACAATTCTTAAAAATATACATTCAGGGTTCATCCTGATTTTTGACCTGCTCTTGTAGCACATCTGAATCTCTATCGCTCCCCAAATGTTTTCGTAATTTAATTTTGTCTCTCTCTTTTTGCATCTCCATCGACCCCCTCTCAACCCAACAGAGTCCCAGTCTTTACTCCTTTGCATCAAAATGAGTCAGTTGAGGTGGTTCAGGGATCTGGACGCATCCCTTTGGAGGTCATCCATGGCATGCCCAATTCGGAGGAGACCTGGGGCTTCTCAGAGGTCGCTGGAGGGATTATATATCCCATCTGGCATGGGAACACGACGGCATCCCCCAGGTGGAGGTGGGAAAACGATGCCTAGGAGAGAGAAGATGTCTGGGTTGACTTGCTTAGCCTGCTGCCACCAAGGTCCGATCTATGTTAAAAGGTAGAAAATGAATAGACGGAATTCAGACGACCGACATACAAGTGTGCGCAGTTCTTTAGATTTTAATCTGAAACAGTCTGTTTTGAAGCCCTGTTGGCAGCTTCTCTCTGCACACAAAGATACTCCCTCCTACAGCTCACACAGAGACACTGAGGAGTCAAGTCCAGACCAAAACCTAAACCCAGGGTAAAGGGGTTTGTTGAATGTGGTGTTAAATGTGTGGAGATGAGTCAGTGAGTCATCAGAGGAGACGGTGTAGAAGGACAGAGTGCCAGCAGGACAGTCCACGTACACTGCTACTCTGTTTGTTGAGGTCATGGACAAAGGGATTAGTGTTTCTCTGAGATTGTGACAAACAGAGTAATGTTCATTTGAGCAGTGCAGATTCCATGACTGATCACTCCCTCCAAACCAGCAGTCAGCGCTGTACCCTTTCCTTCTGATTTCTTTGTAAGTGACTGCGATATGAACTTTTCCTTCCCACTCGACCTCCCAGTAACAGCGACCAGTCAGGCCGTTTGTGCACAGCAGCTGACAGTAGTCAAATCTCTCTGGATGATCAGGGTATGGCTGCTTCTCTCTCACAGCCGTCACCTTCCTGTTGTTGTGAGATAGTTTGAGGTTTCTGTTTGCTGTGTTCGGGTCCAGCGTGAGATCACAGGCATCTGATGGACAGGAAAGACATGTTATGGTATTAGTTCCATTAGTTTTTATTCACACTTGTTATCTTGACAAACTCTTAGCACTATACTACTTATTCTGCAGATTGTTGTTTTTTGATTTTATATAAATGAAACAACATAGATGCTCACACTTCCTTAGACTGGGTTTCAGCCATTGCTCCCCACTTGGGTCCACCCTGGATTAAGAAACATATATTATATACAATTTCATAAAGTATGCAATAGCATTTTATAACCTTCTCCCTCTAATATAGTTCTGAGCTGTTACAAAACATTCAGATTGCGTCAGTGTTACAGAAATACAGTGTTCAAGCTCCATTTTCTGGTCCATACTTGAGAGTGTCCAATCTCCAATTTGAATCCTTCAGCCCAGCATACAGCGTCTTCACTCCTGAGTCTCCTGGATGGTTGTAGCTCAGGTCCAGTTCTCTCAGGTGGGAGGGGTTGGATTTCAGAGCGGACACCAGAGCAGCACAGCCTTTCTCTTGGATCAGACAACCTGACAGCCTGCAAAGACAGAGAAAGGAAGGTGGGACATGTCCAAATTCGTTAAACTGACTTTAGCTTGAATGTACCCATTGTACTTTTCTAGTCTTCTGTCCACTCAAAGCGCTTTTACACAGCATGCCACTCTCATACATTCACACCACATTCATACACTGATGGCAGAGGGTGCTGATTAAAGTGACCACAACTAATCACAGTCATACACCTTCCCACACTGATATTAATGCGACTGGGAGGAGCAATTTGGGTTTCATTGTCTTGCCCAAGGACACTTTGGCATGTGGACTGCAGGAGCTGGGATTGAACTTCCAACCTACTGCTTGAAAGATGACTGACAGCATGCCCCCAACATGCCAGCTACCAAGTACAAAGTCCATGTAATGTCCAAATATTTCATTTGGGAATGCAGCAGGTAATTGAACATAGCCTTTAAAGCTTTCAAATTGGTATGTTGGTGACAGAGTTTCAAACTCTTCTCTGCTCACAAACAGTTGCCAGTACATTAAACACATAAACGTAATATCAATGCAAAAACAAATCCAAACTGGAGATTGGCCGGCTGTGGCTCAGTTTGTGGTATCGGTTGTTTCCTAACCAGAAGGCCAGGGGTTGGATCCCCAGCTCCTGCAGCCACATGTCCGATGTGTCCTTGAGCAAGACACTTTACCCCAAGTTGCTCCCACTGCTTTGTCGGTGGTGTACGAATGTGTACTGAGAATCTGTACCAATAGGATTAGTGACTTCTGATGGACTCTTTACCCAGCAGCCTCTACCATCAGTGTGTGAACGTGTAGGTGTCACCTACGGTGTAAAAGCGCTTTGAGAAGTTAGAAGACTGGAAAAGAAATGTACAAGCTCAAGTCCATTTACCATTTTTCAAAAGGCAGACACCTTTGCTTTTAACAAACATTTAACATGACATCTTATTGCAAAAAAGTCATTTTCTCACCTGAGAATTTCCAGTGTACAATTTGTGCTTCCCAGTCCACCAGAAAGCAGCTCCACACCCAAGTCCTGAAGGTCATTGTTACTCAGGTCCAACTCTCTCAGGCAAGAGGACTGCAAACTGAGAACTGAGGCCAGGGCTTCACATTTTCTCCCTGATAAGTTACAGTCACCAAGACTAAGGAAAAATAGAAGACATTTTCACGCCAAATTGCACCAACATATTTTTGCAAAGAACTCTCTCTTGGTTCCGGCAAAGGTGTGGAGAGGGTCTGGAGGGCTTGGACAATTTATTTTGGACATTTGAGTTTAAGATAACTCGAGTAAATGGGGGAAATTATTGCAATTGTCAACAAATGCTTACAAACTGCCAATGTAATGCGGTCTATTTACGCCTCTGTTGTGCCATTTAGCCTGAAATGTGTAATTCACAGAGGCAAAATGATGGGGCAAAGTCATCCCACCCCTGATCAGACATTGGCGGTATTAACATAGGCCTAATGGGGGGAATGGGCTGGTGATGCGTTACGTTGGAGTGTACAGTACTGTGTATGAGATAGGGTCTATAGGAAGTGACTTCCTTATGATGAACCTTGATAACCACCAAAAATCATCAATGTGCCTCCAATCAATCTTTCTATAATAGCTGAATCCAAAGTCTCACTCTCAAACCCTCTTGCTGCCTTGATGTTTAGAAGCCTGCATCCCTTCTCACAGCCGTTTGTTTACTCTTATTGGATACTGGAATACTGAGATGATAAAAGTCAAATTTAATTTAAAGGATTTCAAGGAACTGCTTCTTCGTCTATCAAATCTCAGTGAAATCGTTTTTTTTCAAGTCCAGTGGATATATTGCCTCTGCTTTTTTTTTTTTTGGATACCTCTTTGTGAAAAGCTTGACAACTAGATTTGAAGCCAAAGGTTTTTGAGACATGAAGCAATCCGACACATAAAATCAAACACTGGGATTGCTGATGTACACAGCTTAGTAAGGCATACACTTACTGGGCTTCACTGGAGACTTTGATCACTGGTAGCAGCCTCAGAAGAGCCTCCTCTGAAGCAGAGTATTTCTTCAGGTCAAACACATCCAGATCTTTTTCTGATGTCAGTAAGATGAAGACCAGAGCTGACCACTGAGCAGGAGACAGTTTGTCTGTGGAAAGACATCCCGTTCCAAGGTACTGTTGGATCTCCTCCACCAGAGAATGATCCTTCAGTTCATTCAAACAGTGGAACAGATTGATGCTTCTCTCTGGACAGGGACTATCTCTAATCATCATCTTGATGTATTCAACTGTTTTGTCCTTGGTTTGTCTCATTTCTAAGCTGCTTCCTGTCTGTGTCAGTAGGCCTTGGAGGAGAGTCTGACTGGACTCCAGGGAAAGACCCAGAACAAAGCGTAGGAACAAGTCCAGATGACCATTTCGACTCTGGAGGGCCTTGTCAACAGAACTCTGGTAGAGATGTATTTGATTGTACTTTTTTCTAAATATTTTACTCCACCATGATGTTTGTTCTTCTGACATCAGTTTGACACCAGAGTTGATGAAGGTCAGATGGACATAAAGAGCAGCCAGAAACTCCTGAACACTCAGATGGACGAAGGAGAACACCATGTCCTGGTACAGTCCTCTCTCCTCTTTAAAGATCTGTGTGAACACTCCTGAGTATATGGAGGCTGCTCTGATATCGATGCCACACTCTGTCAGGTCAGAGTCATAGAAGATCAGGTTTCCTTTCTGCAGCTGCTCAAAAGCCAGTTTTCCCAGAGACTCAATCATCTTCCTGCTCTCTGGACTCCAGGTCGGATCAGTCTCATCTCCACCATGGAACTTGATGTTCTCTAGCTTGGAGTGAACTACTAGAAAGTGTATGTACATTTCAGTCAGGGTCTGTGGCAGCTTTCTTGTGTCTTTGGTTTTGAACGCATCCTCCAGAACTGTAGCAGTGATCCAGCAGAAGACTGGGATGTGGCACATGATGTGGAGGCTTCTGGATGTCTTGATGTGGGAGATGATTCTGCTGGCCTGCTCCTCATCTCTGAACCTCTTCCTGAAGTACTGTTCCTTCTGTGGGTCAGTGAACCCTCTGACCTCTGTCACCATGTCAACACACTCAGGAGGGATCTGATTGGCTGCTGCAGGTCGTGTAGTTATCCAGAGACGAGCAGAGGGAAGCAGTTTCCTCCTGATGAGGTTAGTCAGCAGCACATCCACTGAGGTGGACTCTGTGACATCAGTCAGGGTCTCGTTGTTTTTAAAGTCCAGAGGAGGTCGACACTCATCCAGACCGTCAAAGATGAACACAACCTGGAACTCTTCAAACCTGCAGATTCCTGCTTCTTTGGTTTCAGAAAAGAAGTGATGAACAAGTTCCAACAGGCTGAACTTTTTCTTTCAGCAAATTCAGCTCTCTGAAAGTGAATGGAAATGTGAACTGTATGTCCTGGTTGTCTTTGTCTTCAGCCCAGTCCAGAGTGAACTTCTGTGTTAAGACTGTTTTCCCGATGCCAGCCACTCCCTTTGTCATCACTCTTGTGATTGGTTCATCTCTTCCAGGTGAGGCTTTAAAGATGTCTTCTTGTCTGATGGTTGTTTCTGGTCTGTGTGGTTTCCTGGATGCTGTTTCAATCTGTCTGACCTCGTGTTCATCGTTGACCTCTCCAGTCCCTCCCTCTGTGATGTAGAGCTCTGTGTAGATCTGCTTCAGAAGGGTTGGGTTTCCTGCTTTAGCAATCCCCTCAAACACACACTGGAACTTCTTCTTCAGGTTCGCCTTAAGTTTAGCCTGGCAGAGTTTTGCTTCATTTTCTATAGAAAAAGAAATTAAGTAATTGTTCACCTTTAATTATTCCTCATACCTCCAAATTAATTAATCCTTACCAGACTACGAGGTGCACTGGCGTATTCTAGAGTCAATCAGGGCCAACCAGCGTTCAGCAGGTCAACGAGAGTGAGTTCTGTCAGATATGAACCCCTTAGGGAGGTTTCCTACCTTCATTGCAAAATTTGCAAATTCTCAGCCGGCTGTTTTGGGGCCTTCTAATCGTATGGGGCCCCAAGCAGTTGCCTGCCTTGCCTGTTGACAAGCAGTGCCTCTGATCAGGTGTGGGAAACCTAATTAGGACTAACTTTTGTCCAGAACCATTCGTAACCTTAATGCAAAGGTGTGTCAAGTCATATAAACCTTTTCCTTGCTGCCCAATTTCATTATTTTTTTCAACTTCATTCTCCTCAGGAAGTCCAGTGTGCTCTTCATTAGTGCCTCTCTGCTCGTTCTCCTCTGCTCTGAATCATTGCCACCCATCCCATCCTCAGCTTCACTTTGACCCTCTGAGCGTTCTTGGTAATCTCTGGTTAACTCCTTCTTCACAAAAGTGAAAATGTTCTTTTCAAGGTGCTGGAACAGAATCACATTGAATCACATTAATTTCCTGTGTAAGCTTTTTTTTCTTACCAAAGTAACTGGGTTCAAGTACTAGGAAAAATAACAAAAAAAAAAGCTAAAGTTTGTCACAAAAGACAGTGCAAACTGAACACTACATGGACACTACCCTACTAGCAGCACATTACAACAGCTTTTCAACATGCATGTGTGTTAATATCAGCTCAAAACAGTCATCATCACTTCACTTTTCAATTACCTGTGCTTCTGAACAATGTGTGGACCTAAGTTTATACCTGACACAAATCAATAACCATGGCTTGGAGAAAGTAAGGAGCAGTTCCTTCCTTCCACTGCCTTGGGACCCATAATGCACCATGAGTCTTCAACTGGATGCAAATAGCAGCAAAATGTATGATATGTGCTCTGTGATTGACTGGTGAACAGTCCAGGGTGTAACCCCGCCTGTTGCCCAATGACAACTGGGATTGGCTCCAGCCCCACGCGACCCCGAACGGGAAAAGCAGTTAAGATAATGGATGGATGGATGGATGGATGTATGATATGATATGTGCCAGGAAATCCATCGCATGTTTATCCCCATGAGTAGCACATAGATTGTGGCCTAACGAGAATAACTGGTTGTTATCAGCATAGCAGAGAAGCTTAAGCCATCTGTATGGGGGACAGAGCTGTGTACCGCCAGTAGTTGTGGTTTAGACAGATTCCTTCCATGTATTTTGATAGAAGTAACATATTGAGGAGGTTCCAAAAAGAGAAAGTTTGGTGCCTATGAGTTCCTAAGAGACCCAATGCTTTACTGTCAGAAAGGCCAATCTGTGAGGACATTTTGGGTTGCTGTTGATTTGCTGCTAATATCTTCTTCTTCTTTGTGGTCGCTGCTAACTGCTGGTGGCTCATGTACTGTACATAACACACCTCAAAATTCACACCCCTGTTGTTCTTCCAGAGGAACCCATTTACACAGACATCAGTCGACCCTGGTACTACATTCGCGGCCAGGCAAACAACATGGCTCCTCCATTTGTTATTTTTACAATTAAATGTTGATTTTCTATGTATTTCAATTAGCAACAGTGCCGTTGCTGATACATGTACAGTACAGTACAAACCAAAAATATGGAGTCCAGGTCTGTTTGATCCTTCTTGGCAGACTGTGTTTTGCCAACCTCTATGTCCTTCTGCAAAACTATGTGGAGAAGAAAGAAGTTCAAAAAGATATGAAAGCATTTAGTGGTTCTCAATAGAATTGCATGAAATATCCTCTTTAAAGCCTTACTGGTGATCGTTGGACTGGTGTCCACCTTGGAATTCATCGAATTGATCAAGGGACCGTTCACTGATGTGTGAGTCCTGTCTTTGCTTTTGGATGCTGATAGAAATGAGGAATTGAAAAAAGAGGATTTTGAGTACATGATGGAAGAGGTTGGGTTAAAAGTGATAGCCAACGTTTAATATGTAATTTTTCTGTCAAGGTCACTCAAAACTAGGGTTGAGATCAAGGGATTGGCATGGGGACTTGGGCCTTACCCTGGATTGGGAGAGTGCTGACCACCTTTTAAGTCAATGAAACGAACAATAGACTGGTTTCTGTTGATGGACATACAGCTCCAGGGTTCAGGTCCAGGTTCAGGACTGATGTTGAAACCAATTCCTAGGTACATTATTCAACCTATACCCCTTGTAACTCCATTCTAAATAGGTCACTTTCTGTCAAGGTCATTTTAAACTAGACTAATTTTGGCAGGGCCTATCCCCAGTTATTTCAAGCTAGCCCATCAGAGAAGAGCCACAAAAAGGTTGAAGTTGTAGCATTTCTGTTTTGTTAAGTTGCTCAACTCCAACCCTTTGCAGTTCTGTTTTAAAGGAGGGTAGGCTCACAGCAATGGAATTGGGACTGGGCCTTATCCATGATTTGGAGAACCCTTAACTTAGAAGCTGCCATTGAGAACGTAGCTCTAAGGGATTTGGAATACATTATTTAGGTGGATCTGTAATTTGGCCTTACCCTGGATGATCTCGATCCCGTCCATCTTTGATGTCAATAAAAAGATCCATGGATCCATCACTGTTGGCGGACACACAGCCGGGTTCAGGTCCAGGTTCAGCATAGTCTGGTCCATGTTGCTGCTGTAGACTACAACACATCACATTAAAGAAGTTTGAGTGACGCGAGTGCTGAACTCTGACACGGAGAAGAGTCAGGGACAGTTAGAGATCCACATCTCACCTCTGAGCTTTGCAGTCAACTACCCCACACGGATGGGTTTGAGAGGAAGGGGCTCCTTTCTTTCCGGCCTCGCACAGATTCATAGTACAGCCCAAATCTTCACACACACACAAAACAGGTTTGTTGACAACATTTACAGCACAAAACATACAGTTTCTACTTGTTCCTTACATACCACAAGTGCTGTAATAATGACTTGGTCGCCTAAATGGGACAGCACAGTTTGGTGTTTTGTAACAGTTAAGTGACTTTAATGCAGAGACCCCATAAGCCTTACATTCACATTGACATTCACAACACAGACTCTGCAGATCGAGTCTCTCTGCACCTTTAAGAAAAAGCTAAAGACCCAGAAGTTGTACAATCACTGAAACAGCTTCGAGTTTCCGTCCGACACATTGACCTGGTCCATGTCCAAATGACTTTGCAGCCTTTTGGGAACCATGAGGCCGTGTATAAATGTTTCTGTGTGATGAGTGTGACTCAGTGTTTGTGTTTCTAACATGCTGTAAAACCAGTTTTTCACTTCCCCTGCTTCTTCGTCAGCTCCACACATCAGTCTGAGATTACAATCAAAGCTGCTGCTGGTTCTGAGAAATGACACCCTGTGAAATATTTGTCATATTTTTGTACTAAAGCACAGGAACTGTGAATTTAATATACGCCATTAAAGTTTAACTTGATCTCAATGATCGGGTTTACTGCAAAAACTCAAATCTTAGAAAGTGTATGTGTCTTATTTCTAGTCAAAAATATCTCAATACACAAGTCCTAACAAATAACTGATTTTTAAGGAAGAATTATGACTTCCTATAATTTGATCATTTTCAGCCCAGGCTGCACGGTGCTGCAGTGGTTAGTGCTGTGAGGAGGTTCCTGGTTTGAATCCCTGTCTGACAGGAGCCTCTCTGTGAGGAGGAGGATGGGATTGGATAGATTTGATTATCACCATCACACTGCGTCATCCCAACAACAACAACCTGCCTGATGCCCAGCCTCCACCATCGGACACAACCACCGCCGCCTCCTCATTCATACACGGCCTGCTCCGACCTCTAACCTCAGCGACAAGGAAGTGTGGACAACAGGAACGCGAGGAATACAAAGGAGAAATCCTTCCTGCATATTATCCCATCTGCTCTCAGTGGTCAGCCTTGGTTGTTTTAAACGTGCTTTAAGAATAAATTTGACTTGATGAGAAATTAGACAAACACTCTCGTTAACCCGCTGGCATTGCTGCAGATTATCACAAATCTACAAACTGAATAAAGGTTAAACTTCATGCACAGCTTTGATGACACATTTTTACAGTGCACCTGCGTTAATTCATATCAAATTTATCCTCATGACAGTTTCTGAGACTGTTTGTTTTTAACAGCACCATGTGATAACAAAGATAATCGTCCAACTCACAGATTTCTCTGGTAGGATTCTTACCTGTTGTCCTAGCCTCAGGTCAGACACTTTGCACCTTCCCGTGTTTAGAGAAATGCATCTGGTGTCAGGACGCCGTCTCTCCTTCTTCACCTCTGAGTCTGAGTTCAAAAACAACAACACATCAGTAAGAGATCTAAAACCAGTCGAACCTGTGGCAACACACAACTGGCAGTGTCAGGTTCATCAAGTATCACTTCATGTAGTTCTGCTTTCTGTCCACTAGGTGGTGTTAAGGATTACCACCGAGAGATGCACAGCTGTGGATCATTGAGACATCAAACAGTGACTCTGTGAGGACACCTGGTGGACAAAGGGGAGAATGACAGGAGGAGTTAATTTAAATGAGGAGCATCCAAAGAGCAGAGAAGTTTTAGATCAGAAGGAGAAGAGGAGAAAACAGATCGATGAACGTCGTAATCAAACTGCTAAAAAAACCGAACAAAGGTGGAAGATTTATATGGTAAGAGGACACACATCCATACGTTTTATTTTACTCTGTTTCCTGCAATAAGGAGTTCATTTTGATTGTTTTCTTGAGTGAAAGTGAAAACATGAAGGTGCTGCTTCTGTGTCCAGACTTGTGTGTGTGTGTGTGTGTGAGATGCAGATTGTCCACCAGGTGGCGACGTTATAAAAGAATCAGATCATTCTGCTCCTGCTCCAACAAACAGTCCAGACAACAAGTCAACATTAACAGGGAAATGTTAACGAGACAAACTTTGTAATTTATTTCACTGTCACATGATTCAAATGTTTCATGAAGGTTTATTCATGAATAACAATAATATTCATACATTTTGATACTTAAAAATCAGGGCGGTCAGCATTAACTCCACCTTCAAAATAAAAGCAGCACACTTGAGTTTGTCCACCTTTCAAAATAAAAGCACCAAATTCCAGTTTCTCCACCTTTCAAAATAAAAGCACCACACTTCAGTTTGTCCACCTTTCAAAATAAAAGCACCACACATTATTATGTTTGCAAGGGGGGAACTTAAACTCACAGAACAGAGAATTAAGTATTTATTGGATGCAGTGTGGACAGCCAGTAACAGGAAGTTAAGCACAGAAATTGGAAGTGGTTAGGTATCCAAAAGTGAGGTCAACAGCTCAAAGGAACGATAACAAAGGTCAATGTGTGATGTCATGAGGTCAATGTGTGATGTCATCAGGTCAATGTGTGATGTCATCAGGTCAATGTGTGATGTCATGAGGTCAATGTGTGATGTCATCAGGTCAATGTGTGATGTCATCAGGTCAATGTGTGATGTCATGAGGTCAATGTGTGATGTCATCAGGTCAATGTGTGATGTCATCAGGTCAATGTGTGATGTCATAAGGTCAATGTGTGATGTCATCAGGTGGATATTACTGTCTGAGAGTTTGTTAAAGTGAAATGAGACATTCAAAGATGCAGCAGTGTTCTTCTTTTACATCACTGAGACTACAGGGAGACACTGAGGACAACTATCTACGGAGAGCCTGAAGGAACAAAAAGCATGAGATTAATGTGATCAACTAGTTTCTGCTGACCGCCCTACTTTAAATACAAGTTTACCTGAGAAGTTTCTCCTTGTAGTTTTACTGTCAGACTCAAGATTTCTCCTCCTCCTTGTTTGTCTCATTTCATTGCTGCCGCTGTCAACAACATGGCCGCCTTCCAGAAGATGCTTTTTTTTCTTTTTCAGGAACTGAAAAACAAACGGCGTCTTGTCTGATGACTAACTCGTCCCGTCTTTATGAACCTGGAAGGAATCTGTAGCTGGCAGGACAACGTGTGGTTACATTTATATTCTGCGTTTCTCATGTCAACATCAACAGATGTGTTTGTGTGAGTTTTTATGACATCAGGATGATTTTCATCTCTCCTCATCAGGCTGACATCCTGCAGCCAATAAGGATCAAGTATTCATCCAGAACCACAGTACAACTTGAAATATGGAACAAGGATGATTTTTCACCCCGTTTGTTTCTACTTGCTGATCGCTTTAGGAGCAGTGAAGTGATGAAAACATTTTCAGAACATTTCAATTTATTGGCCTCACAAACCCTACTCACAGCGGGACGGCAGGGAAAGATCGCCGGCGCGTTATTGGTCCTTTACTGTGAAAATACTTCCAGATATAAAGTTAATGTTTTTCTTCATGAGCTTTTTTACAGATCATGAAAAAAAAACTGTAAATCTCACCGGGAACATGTTCAGATTCAGCTGAAAACAAGCTGCGGGACAAAAGAGATTTGTTCAGGTAGAGATGTGAGGATCGACTGAGCTGAAGATTTAAATAACCAATCAGTGAGATGTGTAGAGAGTGAGATGATAAAGGTATCTTACTATCTGATCATTAAGGAAACATGTTGAAGTGCTGGCTTCTCTGACAACAATACAGCAGCCAGTATGTCCTCCTTCTAACTTTAGATTCTGCTCCTGAATGCTCTGGATTTGTTTGACATTTGACAAACATTCAATGATTTTTATGAATTTAACTCTCCAGTTTGATTACTTGATGTCATTGTTGTTATTTATGAAAAAAAACACAAATATTTGGTGGCTGGGGGATTTTTTTTAAATCAGTCTTTTGACAAAATATTGACTTTGATGCATTAGTTCCCTGTTTGGACATTGGAAGGCGAAAATGTCCAATTTACAAAAACTGCTATAAAAATAGAACAGATTTCTTTTTTTCGACTTTTTTTTTGCATAAATCTCTTAAACAACTTCAGCCCTGCTTAAAACTACCAAATATTGAGTAATTATCAGGAATTTAACCCTTTAAATGCCAGAATCAAGTAATCAAACTGGCATTTAAAGGGTTAAATTCCTGATAATTACTCAATATTTGGTAGTTTTGAGCAGGGCTGAAGTTGTTTAAGAGATTTTTGTCCTTAGCGACTTAAGAGGGTAGTAAATTAAACTGATGCCTGAGGGTTAAGACACCCCCACTCTGCCGTTTTGGACGCCCCTCAGTTTGCCAGATATGAGAGCAGTTATCAGGTCAAACCAACAGATGTTGCAGCGATGGAAACAGGTTCTGACATTTATACAGATTCTTAAACTTCCCTCCCTGAGGGAATCTGGCTGCTGTCTGAGTCTATCCAATATGCGAAAAATGAGAAGGTGACAGCCGTGACTGATTCTTTCCAATCCTGTGATTTACGGCTGTTTGTAAAGAAGATGAAGTTCCCTGTCAGCTCGGCACCTGCAGCCACCCGCAACAGGATCGCAAGCCAGCACATTACAGACGTGCCTGCACGCTGACACCACTCCAAAAGGCTGCGGCAGTAAATCACGGCCATCAGGAATCTAATAGAGCCGTCCCATTGGATAACCTGGAAACCGTATCCAACAAATACATCATTATCCCGAAGCCAGAAACATTCCCACTCGTTCGTCTCAACTTGTTCCACAGATTTTCTGCTCGCACTCAAAGATCAGGACGACGAGACGGCATTTAAAATGAGGTTTTTAATGTCATAATCTTGAACAAAATAAATATCCTGCAATAAAATTATTAACCTTTGTAACATATATGATGCTATACATTTAAAGAGACAGGCAACAGAACATCTTATAAAATAAAAAACTAGCTTACAGATGTTACAGCTGAAGAACATCAGGACAATCTGGATTTCATTCATTATATATCAACGACATGATGTAGCGTTAGATTTCTTACATGTTGTGTTTTACTCTCTCTGGGAAGTGTTTTTAATTACGAGATATTAATCTTTATTTATCTGGCAGGGTGAGATGTCTGAGCGCAATCAAAGATGTTTTATTGATTCAGTTCGTTTGGTTTTCAAAGAGAGCAGCTTTGAATAGCGGCCTTTGTCTCCGATTGTTTATCATCTTTGAGAGAGAGCGCCGATGGTTATCCAGTCATGTCGGGTTTGATCATCAGGTGAATTTTTTCAGGCACTCGAGGCGCTAAAAATAACCACGACTCAAAAAAAGCTGATGAGAACGTGTTCAAGGTGAATTCTGGTATTTCTTTTTACAATTGGGTTTTAAATGAAAAACAGACATGACGCTGCTTTCACACTTGGCACAAAACTCTTAAAAAAACTCCTGATATTTCCTGACTCTGTTACTTCTTCCACTACTTCCTTACCTCAGGAGACCCCTCCCCCCCAGTACCCCGCCAAGTTGTTGCAGCGATGGAAGCGGGCAAGAGAAGTGGTTCAGATAGAAGTGATTGTACCCGACCTAAAAAGCCTCTGCATGTTTCTAATAAGCTCCACGAGCAGAAACGTGCTCAAACTAGGATCAATATTGGAGATGCTTTTTGAAAAATGGAGAGAGGTTAGAACACAGAAAGGTTTACAGACCCATGCAGAGCTGGATAAACACTGAAGCTTCAGAGTCCACCACATGGTGACCTGAGTGAGCATGGACTCTAGAGAGAGGAGGAGAGGACAGCTGAAGTGTCCAAAGCGCAGAGCTTATCCACAGGGGTACCTCAAGGGTCAGCTTGCTTGGTCCCCTTCTCTTCTCCATATACATAAGCTCACTTGGTTCAATAATCCACTCTAATGGCTTCTCATACCACTGCTATGCTGACGATACCCAGCTCTTCCTGTCATTCCCGCCAGACGATGTTACAGTCTCTACAAGAATCTCATCATGCCTTGCTGAT
>NC_083623.1:1264874-1269874 GCF_963584025.1 Labrus mixtus
GGCAGCTTCTTACTGCTGTATGTGGAAATCTAGATATATCTCGTAATATATCTAGAGGAACACACCATCCACATCCAACCAATCTCTTGATTTGCTCTATGACAGAACGCCGTGTGTCCATCGTTCGTGCACTGCATCTAAACAAGGTTAACGTTAGAGTTTCAAGGACGTTAGCATCTGTTTCAAGGTGCGCCTTAAGCAAATCTATCAAGGTGGTCTTCACTGTTTGTTTTAATTGATCTGTTCTATCTCTATCTGATCTATTTCTGGGAACCCTCCGAGTCTTTTTTAAGGTTCCCAATGTGACTTAAGTGTCTGTTTCGAGGTACTCGGTAGTCGTACTACTCTTTTCAGAGTGTTTTTAGCGTTGATTTCAGGTACTGGTTTGTATCTGTTTTTAGTGCTATGTCAAGGTAACCTTAAGGGCGATCTAAGGTAACCTTAAGTGTGTTTTAAAGTTAAGGCCTGAATCATACAGGTTAATTAGTTGCTTTTAGTTGGTGTCAGGGTACCCTTAGCTTTAGCGGTGTCTGTTTTAATGTTGCTTTTAGCACCAGTTATCTTTCAAGGTTACCAGTTACCCTTCAGCGTCTGTTTCAAGGTACCCTTCAGCGGCTGTTTCAAGGTACCCTTTGAGTCTGTTTAAAAAAAAAAAAAGTGTCTATTTCAAGGAACCATTTGTGTTACACAGATCTGGCCTGTGTCTGCTTCAAGGTACCCTTTGAATCAGATACAACAGACTCTTTAATGTCAGTTTCAAGGTACCCTGAGTCTCTTATAAAGATCTTGTGTGTTTCAAAGTACCCTTTGAGTCTATTACAAGGAACTCTTTGAGGTCTGTTTGAAGTTAGGAAGAACATATTGTGTCTGTTCAATGTACCCTGGTGTCAGAATCTGATTCAAGGTACCCGTTGAGTCTGTGACAAAGACCCCTTCAGTGTCTCTTTTAAAGTACCTCTTAGGGTCTCAGTAAGGACCTGTTGAGCGTCATGTTCCAGGTAGACGTTAGCATCTGTTTCTAGAAGGTAAGGGGACAGGACGCACATTTGACATATTTAGTAAAACTACATGTTGACCTGACCTTTCACCTCATCAAGCGTTCATTTAAATGACATTTCATCGTCTTTGTCCGGATGTTGTTCGACAGGAAACGTTCATCAGGAGCTCCACGCTGCCTTCAGGGGTTTAGTGGTTACCGTTAGCGACGGCGTGTGCTGCCAGTAATGTTCCCTCTTTTTAATGAAGGCAGGAAGATTAGACCACGCCGCTATGTTTAGACTTAAACTAACAATCTGGGACTTAGTGAGAGGGCCCCCGCCGCCGCAACGAGCTGCTTTTAGCTCCTCTCTGGAACCTATTTCTGTCACACCTCTCTTTTTCTTAATTAACGCGGCTTATTTGACACTACAGGAAAAACCCCCGACGGCCACAGAAACGCTCCGGGCTGGAGACGGCGTTTTAGAGAAATGTAATCAAACAGGTGGGTTTGAATTTGTTGAACCTGCTGAGACGTGATGAGATGAGATTAAAGACGACAGATAAGGTGAACTGGAAGACGTTGGGGCGCATATGGGAAGGGTTAACTGGTTTGGGGTCGGACCACAGCGGCTCTTTGTGGTCTCCTCGGTGGGCTCGTGTTTAAAGGGTTAAAACAGGATATTTAGAAGCAGCAGAGGAAACACGGCAGAAATTACCCCTCGTTAGCTAAGGTGCTCTTTGTCATTAGCGCCACCACATCTAACTGCTAACTCATTGCTTGTGCACACTGAACTAAAATGAAGTTAATCGCTGCCAATAATGGAGACAGCTGGTCCCGATTTAAAGCCAAGAGACTGAACGTACTTCAAAAATAGATTCAACGAAGCCGGGATGAATTTAAAGTGGTCATCATTGTTTAAAAGACGTTCTTCACATGTAGCAGGACGTGTTAGCATCTAGCATCTAGCCAAAATACATTTTTTTTTAAAAAGAAGACTTTTTTAATCCCATTAAGGTTTTTTTGATCACTCAAAACATCAGATGTTACAGGAGGTGATGCATGATGGGATATATTGAGACTTACAAGGGAAACTGTACTTTTAATCCAGAGATACTTTTAATTTAAAGGTCTAAAGTTATGTTTACTGGAGAATGTTTTGAGTTCAGACGATAACATTTTGATCCCATCGATGGCGGTCTCCATGCTGGAAATGCTGTCTCAGTCTAACTTTCAGTCAACCTAACGACAGGCTGAGAGCTGGAGCTGAGGCGGGTTTTAAACCTCCTGACAAACCGTTACACCGCGCCCACCTGTCAATCAGGTCAGCTACACGCCTTATTGTGAATAACTCTTATCCTTCATCAAATCAAAACTGATGAGTCATCAAAACATTCACCCCCCGTACAGTGTGTGTCCATCGAGACATGAGCTAATCACACCTATTTGGTTTTTTGAACCAGGCTGTAAACATGTTAATCTCTGCTGTAAAAACAGACTTTTTAGAATGGGTGTGTATGTGACTTCCTGTGCTTCTGCAGCCAGCCTCTAGTGGACACTCCAGGAACTGCAGGACTTTGTTACTCCGAGTGACCATCAACTACAAAGAGAGAACATGGGAGTCACGACAATCGCCATTTTCACAAACAGAACTGTTTTTTCCAGTTTACACTATGAACAGAGATGACGCTGTTTTCCAACCTTTGCCCTCTGAAACCAATTTTTTTTAACTTTTTGCTCTCAGTCACCCAAAACACATACAATACAACACAAGGTTCCAGTTTTTAGGCCAAAATCGTTGTTGTGTAAACAGGGCCTGAATACGTTTTGTAATTTCTCGATCGCTTCAAGTGACAGACATGAAACAGGTCGTTTACCTGCTGCAGAATGACAGATGCAGATACCTCTTTGTGGTCATTTAGAGCCTTTAACATGTAAAAACAAGGTGCGTTTAAAGGCTTTCTATGTGATGTTTTGATCCAGCAGATGTCGCCCTTGAGCACCAGCATGAAACCAAAACAACTCGCGCTGCATTGTTGTGTTAGCATGCTAATGCTAGTGATCTTTATTCTGCTCGTATCTTCACACTGCATGTAAATTTACCTGAAATGAGCGTGATCTAGAAACACAGTTAATCAGTGAGTACAGTATGTTATTCTTCTTTTCTCTAGTCCCTCAATTAAACAACTTTTATACACGAGGGGAGGAGTCAGCCGGCTGTCCCGGCGATGTGAACAAAGTGAAGATAGGACTCTGAAAACTCTGAAAACATCACAGACAGTGGGACTCGGGTGTTACACCCATTGTAGACAGTCATGACTCACAGAGTTATTTTCAGAGGAGATACTTGATTTATACATTTAAGAGTGAAACATCACATAGAAAGACTTTAATGACGACCTACAGAGGAGGACAAACTGGACAGACATGACGTTCAATCAGGCATCACTAATGGTCATGGCTCCAACAACATGGTGAGTGGCGTCCTGTCGTGCTGCCTTGCATGTTCTCCGTCCACACAGCATCGTTTTGACTCTGTTATTTAAAAAGGAGACGAGCTCCCAGAGACCAAACAAGACCCAAGCCCAGACTTTGTGTCAGATCTTTAAGTTGATCCTTGAAATCAATTTTAATAAGATCTAACGCTG
The DNA here is from genome assembly GCF_963584025.1 of Labrus mixtus. NCBI lineage: Eukaryota > Metazoa > Chordata > Actinopteri > Labriformes > Labridae > Labrus > Labrus mixtus. Next base: position 1,268,499 of record NC_083623.1, read on the forward strand.
CACTGTAACTTTTAACTCTTTTTATATTTTTACTTTATTTACTTCAATTAACTTCATTTGAATTATTTTTATTTGAACATATTTTCAGATTTAATAATTTCAGTGATTTTTAGATGTTCTATTTGAATGTTTCTTTTCTTTCCTCTGTCATGATGCTTTTGATGTCTTGGGTGAAGCACTTTGAATTGCCTTGTTGTTGAAATGTGCGACTCGACTTCAACCGACTTTGAAGACAAAGACGCGTATAGTGGCTCTTTCGCTTTAAGAAGAATGTGAAAGAGAAGAAGAGTCTGCAGTAAATTTCACAGAAATGTCCAAAGAGGGAAAATGGCCGTTAGTTTCATTCTCGGCAGACCTTCAGTTGGCTGCGTGAGATCGACCATAACAGCGAGAGCATTCGATGTTTCTGCAGCAGGAAGCTCAGGCTGACGTCATCACATGTCCACAGGTGTGCTGCTAAACTGTATACGAAATGGACGTCACTCATTGTTTCTTAAGCAAACTCTAGAGGCCAAACGATGACAGTCATATTGGAAATGTTGTCTCAACCTTACTTCTAGTCAAACAAAGAGGTGGAGCCGGGGCTTAAAGGAGGAGTATGTAACTCTGACCCCTAGTGTTTAAAATGGGTACTGCAGTCTAAATTCTAAACATCATAGAGAGCTGTCCCCCCCCCCCTCCTCTCTAGAGTCCATGCTCACTCAGGTCACCATGTGGTGGACTCTGAAGCTTCAGTGTTTATCCAGCTCTGCATGGGTCTGTAAACCTTTCTGTGTTCTAACCTCTCTCCATTTTTCAAAAAACATCTCGTCTGTAAACATATTCTCTTCCTCAGGTCGGTTTCACCCGGTCATCATGACTACGGTCAACTCAGAGGTGGTTTTCATCGAGGGTAGAGGTGGTGTAGCGGAGAGAATCACTCCCATAATTCCCCGCCAGCCTCGACGTCATCTTTTTGTTATTGTTTTGATTGAGAGCCCCCTGGTGGTGGAGTTTAGGTACTGGGTGTTTCAGCTCAAGTTTGATAGATTTAAAGGAATGAAGCATTTTAAAAAATTCTCCGCAGAAAGATATTTTTTTTTCTGTCTAAAAATACAGATGTAGACGCCGAAACATTTCAAACACACATTTTTTTAATGGTCGAAAAATAATCCAGCGCCTCATTATTCGTATTTGATATAATTTGATCTTAAACTCTTTAAAGTGCATATTCTTAAAGCTTCATGTAAAAAAGATTAAAGTTAAATCTGCAGAATTTTTCAGTTTTTCTGTCCAGTGTTTGCAACAAGCTCCACATTCTGAGTATTATCTTTTTATTCTCTCGCGGTTTACCGGATTAGATCTTGAATTATGAAACATTAAATTGTGTTTTTAGT
>NC_083623.1:1274874-1326431 GCF_963584025.1 Labrus mixtus
TACAAGATCACAGGAGAACTACAAGATCACAAGAGAACTCCAAGATCACAAGAGAACTACAAGATCACAGGAGAACTACAAGATCACAAGAGAACTACAAGATCACAAGAGAACTACAAGATCACAAGAGAGAACTACAAGATCACAAGAGAACTACAAGATCACAAGAGAGAACTACAAGATCACAGGAGAACTACAAGATCACAAGAGAACTACAAGATCACATGAGAACTACAAGATCACAGGAGAACTACAAGATCACAAGAGAACTACAAGATCACAAGATCACAGGAGAACTACAAGATCACATGAGAACTACAAGATCACAGGAGAACTACAAGATCACAAGAGAACTACAAGATCACAAGATCACAGGAGAACTACAAGATCACAAGAGAACTACAAGATCACAAGAGAACTACAAGATCACAAGATCACAGGAGAACTACAAGATCACAGGAGAACTACAAGATCACAGGAGAACTACAAGATCACAGGAGAACTACAAGATCACAGGAGAACTACAAGATCACAGGAGAACTCTACTAGCTGTGTGGAAATTAGCAGTGTGTGACAACATGACAGAAAGGATTCCTGCAGAGATCGACCGTCGTGTTCCAGAGGAAGACGTTACATCACCCTCTACAAACACACCTCACTACATTCAGAAAAAAACAGATGAAACCCTGAAAAACACGGGAGTGACCTTAGGGGTACGAGTTTGGCTCTGTCAGCACTTCCTGTATCTCTTCAGCTGGCCTCCATCTTTTTTGGATTAACCCTTTGTATTTAATGTGGGCACCAGAAAAGGATGCAAAATGGGTGTAGGGGCCATGTGGTAGGGTAGGTAGTATCAGGAGCTGGCATGTATGGACCCTGGGTGTGTTGACGGTGGTGATGCTGTTTTGGGACATAACTGTCCTTTGACCGCGAGCTGCTGATCTCCCCTCGCCTCCGTCACATGTTTTTTTGCAAAGTAGTGAACCCTCTCTGTCCATGGTGCTGAAGCATGTTTACGCGTCTCATCACCGTAAGCGGAATCAAACATCTCTAAAAACATATTTTCATGAACTCAGCTGACATCCTTTGGTTTTATGAAGAGGTTTCATGTTGGCTGACGGCGTCTCTGTGAGAGTCACTGCTCTCCACTGTTGAACTGAAGTCACAATAAGAATGATGCCTTCATTTACATCTCTCATGTCTCAGCTTGTGTTTCATATAAAGAATGGCTGTTATATATTCTGTGTCACCGCTTTAAAATAAAAACGCATCCTTTAGGTTTCCTACACGCACGACTCCAGAGAGCTTCCAGAAAGACTCCACCGCTCTGGACTGAAACCAGACATCTCTGCACCACAGATAACCATCAGCTGCAGGTTTGACTCATTTTCAGAGACATTGGAGGAAGACTTTTCCAAGATTAGACACACGTTATGAAGTGAACACTGTCACCTGATCTGAAAGTTTTATCCTTCAGAACGAACAAACAGAAAAGCTTCCAAATGTTTTGCACGGTAACTTTCCGCTCCGCCAAACCAAACGGGGCTGAACTGATGCTGCGGAGAGAATGTGATCACTTTGAATCCATTCGGCACAGAGATGTCACGCTTTTCATCCACGGGCATCAGGTAACCGCCAACACACACACACAAACACACACACACACACACCTCCATGCAGCGCCCTGATGAGAGTCACAGGGTCCAATGGAAACCCAACGTGTCCTCACAGATACAGGACGGAGCAGGTTGATCGACAATGATTCAAAAAACTCAATATTGAAAAATCAGTGTTGGAGGGAATCAGAGACGTTTACATGGAACACCTGGAGAAGTTAATTTACTGAACAGAAACACGTCACTGTGCCGTCATGTCGCTTTCTGAGCTGCAGTTATGAAACCTCCATCTTATTATTCTAAAGCCAGAAGAGGTGAACGTATTTGGTTTGATCTCTTGATGTATTTGATCTCATGTTCCCAGCAGATCTCTTTGAGTAGACGGAACTGATACAGTATGGCACCTCATTCAGAGCTCATAAAACAACCGCTGACTTTAGACCAGCGTAAACAAAACGCTCAAACCACACGACCATTGTTTGCTACCAACAGAAACCACACGTGTATCCCCTACTATGTGAGCAGAAGTCCTGGTCAGTGGTTTTTATGTCAATTCAGCAGCCAACAGCTACTGAGACGAACGTGAAGAAGAGAGCAAAGATGTAAAAATAAACTCCACAAACTCTGAGCTTAATACTCGTGGTCTGTATGAGGACACGAGAAGGAGAGAAACCACATACACTAACATTGTTCTCCTGGTTATGAAAAGCCACGCTGTGTTTAAACCAAATTATGAAGCTATTTGAACTTCACTGGGAGCCAGCTGCTGGATTGAATCTTTAGATGCTTTGGAGAAGCTCAAACAGAAAACATTATAGCAACAATTCTGAGTTTGTTTTTATTATTTGTCCAAAGCAAATCAGGAACTACAACAAAAATAAACAGCACATCGTTGGCATTGTGCGTATTTGGTGTCAAATTATAAATCTTTTGAACAAAAGTCACATGAGGAGTTCCTCAAGGCTCCATTCTCAGACCTCTTTCAAAGTAAGGATGTGTGACTTTTTGATCCAGTAGATGTCGCCCTTGAGCACCAGCATGAAACCAAAACAAACTGCTGTTTGGCCACGCCTCCTCCATACTGAAGCCTCCTCCAGAGACACACCTCCAACTCCTCACCACTCGTGTTCACATGATGGAGTTTAGCGCAAGCGGTGTACAGGCTGGTCCTCGTTTCCAGCTGCAATCACCTGTGTCCTGCATTGTTGTGTTAGCATGCTAATGTTAGCGCTCTTTAGTTAGCTCGTAGCTTCACATTGTTGTGTTAGCATGCTAATGTTAGCGCTCTTTAGTTAGCTCGTAGCTTCACATTGTTGTGTTAGCATGCTAATGTTAGCGCTCTTTAGTTAGCTCGTAGCTTCACATTGTTGTGTTAGCATGCTAATGTTAGCGCTCTTTAGTTAGCTCGTAGCTTCACATTGTTTGTGTTAGCATGCTAATGTTAGCGCTCTTTAGTTAGCTCGTAGCTTCACATTTCATGTAAACTGACACAGAATGAGCGTGATCTAAAAACTCTTACTAACATCCAAATAATCAGTGAGTATGTTCTTCTTCTTCTCTCTAGTTCTTGACTAAAACAGCTTTTATACACAAGGGGAGGAGCCGGCCGTCCCGTCCATGTAAACACGGCTCTGACAACAACACAGCCAGCGGGACTCGAGCTTCTCCCTCATTGTAGACAGTCATGACTCAGAGACACATTTACACAGGACAGACTTTATGATTTATTGATGTGGAACATGTTGCACATTCTTCCTTTAATCCACTTTGACTCACTCAAGTTAAAGATGAATTAAAAGTAGTCACTTGTTACGCAGATGACACTCAACTCTACATTACAGTCTTAGTACATTACTATAATCTCAAAAAAGTGCTTGTAAATTTATTTTAAAAATCATTTTTCTACAAGTGAGCACAAATAAGAGAGGACTTTTGTTTTGGCCTCCAAAAAGAAAGATTTCAATTCATTTTCATCTTGAATTTGTGAAAAGTAAATCTACAAATCAAGCTACAACTCATCACAGGTAAACCGATCAACTTCCACCTAAGAATCATTGGCTGCATATTAATATGGACAGAGCATCTCTGTCTCCTTCCATTGTCCAGAAGTGAAGCCACAACACCCCCGCAGTGGGCGCTGACATATTGTGCTGGCTGTCAAATTAGGTAGTTTACAAACTGTTTGTCAGAGTACACACAGGAAGTCGCTTTAGAATCGACATTAGTCATCAACCTGAAGTTATTTTAGCTTCCGGACCTCGACTCTTATCAAACACACTCGTACACAGTCTCAGTTGCTCCAGATGTAACGTGTTAGCTGTTTTATTCAAGCTAATATCATGCTTGGGGTCAAGAGTCACAAAGTAAAACCCAGAAACTGTTTCAAACATGTTGGCAGAAGATACGGAGCCTATTTCACCAAAGATGGCTCAGAGAGGATCGGGTTTCCAACGCTTTCCCTAAAAATGCTCTGAGAAACAACGAGAGGCGCTTTTCCAAAAGGTATTAAACCTTTAAAGAGAAAGACTCTGTGCTATGACCGACTGAACATCAATCACGTCGTTGTATAAGGGAGTGAATGTGACGCTGAAAATGTACGTTTATTGCTTCCTCGCTGAAGGCGATCCATCACACTTTATAGACCACAAAACGTTTGCATTCTTCCAAGACGTCAGGTTCCTGTCTGCGCCTTTGGCACCCGTTCAATCCTCAAAGCAGCTCTCATAACAATGCAGGCTTCCTTTTCCCCGTCATGTCATGTTTTCTGGTGCATTCTTGGTGTACATGTGTGAGCGTTCATGCAGGAGTCAGGCTGAGTTTGCATCAGTGGTTTCAGTGGGAAACCTCAAGAGGTAAAGACCCTGTTCAGGCTCTTACATACCTTGAGACTGCCAAGCCAAAGTTTAATTTCTCTACCCTGTTATGAGAGAGTCTGGCCGGCTCCACGGTGCTTCGACAATATTTAACAATATACAAGCGGATGAGCTGCCTAATCCATGAGCGGGCTGTTTGGGTTGGCATGAGCCGCTCTGCAGGTAGGTCCCAAAAACACAGATCCAGAGTGATCGTGTAAGAGTGCAAGTCTGGAGTTTAAACATGCGAGCCATGAGTTTCACTTCCTTCCATGTTGTTCTAGCCTAGATGGACTCCAGCTCCTGGGAGGTAATAAAGATATAAAGATGGTGAAGCTAACATGATAGCCAGAGTAAACTCGCGGCCTGATTTGGAGCTTTTTAAGCCTAAACGTCTCCAGCTCGAGTCCTCGGACTGGCTGAGAAAAACCTGACTGGGCTAACAGGCTCTCTCCTTTATCAACAACATCCCTACGGGCCAATGAGGACGCTCAGTGGACCTGAGAAACACTCTTTAAAAAAAAGAGGATTTATTTCTATATTTTAACTAAAATGGGACTTTTAAAAACACGTGAAGTAGGAGAGCAGTTATCAGGTCAACAGGTGTTGCAGCGATGGAAGCGGGCAAGAGAAGTGGTTCAGATAGAAGTGATTGTACCCGACCTAAAAAGCCTCTGCATGTTTCTAATAAGCTCCACGAGCAGAAACGTGCTCAAACTAGGATCAATATTGGAGATGCTTTTGAAAAATGGAGAGAGGTTAGAACACAGAAAGGTTTACAGACCCATGCAGAGCTGGATAAACACTGAAGCTTCAGAGTCCACCACATGGTGACCTGTGTGAGCATGGACTCTAGAGAGGAGGGGGGGGGGGGGGGGGAGACAGCTCTATATGATGTTTAGAATTTAGACTGCAGTACCCATTTTAAACACTAGGGGGCAGAGCTACATACTGCTCCTTTAAATGGAATTCTTTGTAGTTTCTCCTTATGGTCCTTGCTTTTTCAGTTTTCTGTCTCCACTCCCTTCTGACTGCATTAAAATGCTGAGGACAGATCTTGCAAGTGAAAACTTGTGCTCTTTTGTTTTGGATGTTTAGTAAAAATAATTAATCCTCGAACTCTCATCCAAAGCGGTGCAGACGCTGCCGTGCACAGGTACAACTTCTCACAATATCTGCACAATATCTTTGGACAATCAGCGGCCAGGTTTAAATGTTAGAATTGCTTTTTTTAAAGACAAAAGCTTATAGGTTATTTTTCTGTAGTTTTTATGAATACCCTTTAAATAAGGTTTTAGAAAGCTGATGGTTTTTTCCATTTTCACAAGCTCATCGAGCCTCACATTCATGAAGTTCCACCGGTCGCCTCCAAGACACTTAAGGAAAAAGAAGGTGTGGAGTTGTGACATAATGAACACTAAAAGAGCAGCAGAGGTTCAAACCAGAGAGAACAAAGGGTTAATGCAGAGGAGAAGTGAAGACTCAACTTTAAAGTCTTCCCTATAAGTGACGGAGGTCCACTTCCCCACAGCTCAGCGTGCGCCTCATGATGACTACTTTTGTGTGACAGTAATGAGCGTGCTCAGTCCGACGGGAGGAAACCGGTGGATTTAAGGCTGCCCGAGACGCTTACCCACAAGCCCCCCATTTCAAAACGACGAGGTCACATAAGTGGCAACACAGCTCTCCTCAGGCGACGCGTCTGTCTGCCTGAACAGCCTGAACACTTCACTTTAACGTTTTATGACAAACTTCAGCTTCAGGCGAGTAACAGGAGGAGAATTCAACCCCCTGAATAACGTGTGCTTTCAGGCTTGACTATTTCTCTACTAAAACTGTCCAATCTGTTGAAAACTGGACAATATCTATACATGAACCGTGCAATATCTACGCTGTTGTTAGTGTATATTCATATATCTAAATATTGTTTATATTTTCAATTACCTGGGCTTGAACATAGCTTGTTACTTATATTACTTTATTATTGCTTTCACTTGGTACTCATGCTTATTATATTGTTATACTATTTTTGTTTTATTTTATATTGTGAACTTATCTTTACTTCCTGCTGATTTTTGGTGTTATGAGCAACTGTCGCAAACACATTTCCCCCTGGGATTAATAAAGTATTTCTGATTCTGATTCTGATTATTTCAAGTATCACGTCTTTTCAGGAAGTTTTGTCTTTTCCATCTTTTGCCTTTTGTTTCATATTTGAGTGATGTGTTTTATTATCTGATTTAAACTTCGACCAGACACACACAAAGTGAAAAACCATTCGGAAAGTCAGGTTATCATTAGTTAGATTTTGGGGATTTTTTTAAATTGGAAGTTTTCCTCAAAACTCAAAAACACACTGTTACCGCTGTGGTGAGCACAACAAGTCAACAATGGCGTCTTTGACGTAAATGGCCTACCGCCATACTGGGTTATGGCTCGGGTCCATCAGAATTATGGGAGCAATTTGAGGTTAAGTGTCTTCCCCAAGGACACATCGGACATGTTGCTGCAGGACCTGGGGATTGAACCCTCGACCTTCTGGTTGAGAGACGACCGACTCTACCAACTGAGCATCACCTGAAGGTAGAAACTTGATATCTGGTGCAGAGACTAAAAAAACATGCGGCTACACGACTCAAACTTCAAATGTTTTGATTTCACATATTTATCAAGAAACGGGGTAAACACTCAGTTTGCTGTGCTAAATGTCGGACTCAGACTGAAGCACATGTTGTAATAAAGGTTATCAATCAAATGAGTACGGTGGCTAGGAAGTCCAAAAACACTTTTACAGAGCTGGAGACAAATTTAGATTTTTACTGAGGTCAAAACAAATCAACATTTTCTAAACAGACTGAGCAGAATGTCTTTAACAGAGGTTATGATGTTTTGTCCGTTTAGTGGAACCCACCTGAGACAGGTAACCTTGCCCTGTCGGCATTTGGTACACTCCCTTTTCACCAAGACTCGTCAGTGTGTGTTCTGCTCGTCAGTGTGTCTCAGCGCTCCTGAAAGGCTTTCTCTTCTTCTAAAATCTTAAAAGTGTTTTCCAAAATGTGAAAATGTCTCAAGCTTTGTAAAAGTGTTTTTTTCCCTTCTCAGCTGCCGTGAATGATAGCTTTGATTGGACTCCAAACAATACTTAAACAATCTGCACAAAGGTCTGACGGGAGTTTGAAGGAAGGACAGGCTATCATCATTCTGTTTGAACATTTAGTGAAACAGTCCAAACTGTCTGAATGAAGGATGGTGAAGATCAGAAATCCCTCACCTTTTTTTTTTTTTTTTAAAGATAAAAACCTGCTGAGCATCGAGACGGACAGCTAACGGATCCTTTAAACTTTCACAGATTTTAAATATTCCTTTTTTTTTATATCATTATTTTTATTACTTTCATGCTTTCCATCAGTCATCCTTACAAATTTTTATCAACCAAAATAAAACCATAACATTTAACTTTAAGTTTACACTTTCATTTCGTTTCACATGAGATATTTAACTTCATATCCAAAGACACAACAGAGAAAACACATAAAATAAAACAAAATACATATAATTAAATTAAATACGATTTTTAAATATTCCATTACATTTGATTTAGGCTCAGCGTCTACAGTTCACACCATCAGGAGGATCCATTATCAGAACAGAAATTAATTTTCCTGAATTGTGAGGTGAAGGTTTACAGGTAGAAACATCCTCTAAACACGACCACGATCACGAGAGCAGACGAGCACATGACTATCGAGAGCTGGTGTGTGAAGTTTCTGCAGACGGGAGCGTGCTCCTACATTTCTAAGATTTGTTTCCAAAATTAGGTCCTATGTTTCTACATTTCCTTTTTCATAAATTTGTATCAGTAACTTACCCTAACCCTACCATAAGGCTGACCCCCTGCAGACTGCAGGAAGAGAGGTGACAGCTTCAACAAGACGGAGCACGTTGGTCTCAGCCCCGTTAAACTCAGACGCTCTCATCGGAGCTCCGCTTTACCAGCAGGCAGAACATCCCTGGTCTTAAAGCAAACATCATGTTACAGATACTGAAGACGGGTTTACCTTGATGCTGATGGATCAACATCATCGTCGTAGCGATGAGCCAGAAGTAAGTGAAGTCCATCGTGCTCGCCTCCTCAGAGTCCAGGTGAATCCTCGTGTAAAAAACCTCACAGCGGCTCCTTTCTTCCAGCAATAAACACCAGAGAGAGAGAGAGAGAGAGAGAGAGAGAGAGAGAGAGAGAGAGAGAGAGAGAGAGAGAGACAGAGAGAGAGACAGAGAGACAGAGACAGAGAGAGCCCTGCAGATGTTTACAACACCTCTCACACCAGAGCTTATAAAAAAAGGTTCCCAGTCCACACTCAGAAAACAGAACTAAGTTCCTCCAGGTTGTAAAAAAAAAAGTCCTCTTGATCCAGTCGAGTAAACGTCTGCAGTAAGTTGCCACCCAGGTGCAGAGCGGAGGTGACCCCGTGTCCTGAGGGGGCTCCGGGGCTGTGGATGCTTCCAGACGGAGGAGGGAGGATACTGTGAGCGGAGAGAGGGGAGCACAGCCGCACCGAGCTGTAGAGTAACAGATGAGGAGAGGTGAAGTGCAGGAGAGGAGAGGAGGAGGAGGATACACGGGGGGAGGCTGGCTCTGCTGTGAGACACCTCCACAGCTCCAGCGTCACCAATCACAGCCTCCTCACGCTCGCTCACCGCGCTCTCCCTCTCGTTGGCTACATGTCAGTGAGCGTCTCTCGGCTCTGTTTGACTTACACAATCTGTGTTTGGATGTTTTTCTGCCCCTAACCCACAAATAATTATTTCAACCCCGCCAGAGACCACAACAAAAACAAACCGTGTTCAACTACCTTTAGAACAAAGAAGGACTGAGGTAGAAGTGATTCATGTGGTGTCATGGGACCCCTTCGTGTGAGGTGAAAGGTCGTGTTTTTATGAATGATGGGGGGTATAAAACAAAAACGTCTCCTCCTTACTTTAACTCTCTGATCCAGGTCTACACTCCCCCCCCCCCCCCCCCCCACTACGCTCTGCCAATGAAAGGCGTCTGATCCAACCTTCACAACAGGGTCCTAAGTCTCTGACTAGACTCTTCTCCTCTGTCGCCCCCCGGTGGTGGAATGAACTTCCAAACTCCATGTGATCTGCAGAGTCCCTCTGCACCTTTAAGAAAAAGCTAAAGACCCAGCTCTTTCATGAATACCTACTAACTTAATGATGATGGTCTCCATATTATTGATGATGATGATGGTAATGACGATGGTTTTTGTTTGATAACGACGACTTATAAGATGGTTTCTATACTGATTAGAGCTCTCAAGAACTGCCCTCAATGTTGTGCTTTGCCTCTGGTCACTTCCTGTCAGCACCTGTGTGTCCAATCAGACTCAAAGCTGATCGTTTGCTCTTACTGACATTGTTCCCTTTTTTCTAGATCCTTGCTTGTGTTGTTCTTACTCTCTGATGTACGTCGCTTTGGATAAAAGAGTCTGCTAAGTGAATTGTAGAATTGTAGGAAGGGATCATCATATTTCAGGGGAGAAAAACACTCACAAACTCGCAAAAAAAAACAAGCCTATGACCAAAAAAAACTCTGCAAACCAAGAGCCACACAACAACAGATTCATAAATATTTCTACTTTGAAAAGGTGGTCATGCACACACTAAGATTTTTTTTCTCATAGTCCACTGCACAGCTTCAACATGTCACCTTTTGTACATTTTGTTTTTTATATTTTATATTTTATATTTTTAAATTCTATTTTATATATTGTAATATCTTCTTCTATTTAAGTTGTTGCTAGTTCTGCTTTATTTCCTTGTTAATTGTTTAGCACCAATACACAAAGTCAAATTCCTTGTATGTGTAAATGTACTTGATAATAAACCCAGATTCTGATTCTGATCCTGATTCTGATGTATTCCTAATCTGCATTTCTTAAATTACATAACAAAGCCTGTTACGATCTACTTCCGGGTAACAAATGCAGATGACGATTAAACGAGCTGCTCAGGGAGGAAACCTTTACCTACCGCCATGTGAGACCAGCAGGTCACCCAACTGTGGATCCATACATGGGGGGTCTGTGGTCAAGTTAAAGTGTCCCGATTTTGAGGTTTGAGAATACGGTCATCATAAATTAGCCAATATTAGGTGCAGAGTGCTTTTATTTTGGTTGCTGTGGCACTGAAACAGGGATCAATATCGTTGGATTTGTATTGAAGTTTAAGAATTTGGTCTCAAGAGAAACCCTGAAAACGTTTTAAAACAGAACTTGAGATTCTGAGTGCTGCGACATTCATCATATTAGCCCCAGGTGTTAGCCGTTAGCTTCTTTGGCAGGTCACGCCGTGAGTCTGTTGTGGATCTATTATGTCGCCTGCAGTTTATAAAGAGCGCTCTCCGAGGACGATGATGTGAACTCAAGAGGAAAACGACTCGACCACAAAAAGGTGGACCCCTGTTTCTGTCTTAACTTTGGATGGTTTTCCTGGCCCCGCTCAGGGGAAGCTGTTTCTCTGTCAGCCCGACCGAGGAGAGGCCGCTGCGGTAAACCAGATTCATAAAGGCCTTAACGAGGACAATCCAAACATCTGGGAGGCAGAGATTCTGGTTGGGTTTCCCCCAAAATTGCTCCACCAGATCTCGTGAAATGTTCCCCTAAATGAGCTCGGTGTCCTGAGATGTAAATAGCAGGCGGTGTTGCAGAGGAAGTGAATGTCACCGCGACGAGAGGAAGAGGGGAAACAGCAGCTTGTTGGAACATTAACCCGACTCTGGAAAACGGATCGGGAGTTCTTTCACAGATCAAGATTAAGAAGCTGGACGTCATGTCTCTTCAAATCCAACAACCTCAACGTGCTGTCCCTGACTCCTGAAGTAAATTTCCCCATTCAAATCCTCCGCTGACTTTGTAGAAGCTCCTTATATCAAGAGATTGAAGCCTGTAACCATGACAACCAGCCAGTCAATACTAGGGACTATCAAACATTTTATTCGACCCAAAAACAGACTTAAAAAACTGAGAAAAAGGCAAAAGGTTCAAGACTGTGAAGATATATATTTCCCAGAGTCAGGGAACTACATATCCCACAATCCATTGCAAAAGGTCCCTCTTCTTCTTCAATGTAACTTTAGTCGTTGTTATCGTGTTTATACTGTTGATACACGTGTTGTAACATCTTGTAGTTTGTGTTGTTGAATGTATAAACTACACATTTACTGTTAGCTTACCAACTAGCTAGCCTGCTAACAAAACTATGCGTTCGCATACAGCGGCAAGGGTGCGGGCAACATTGCCATGGTAACAGCAAGCTCCACCAATCAGAGACGTGGCTGTGACACTCTATGATCGTGGGTAGTGTAGTTCTTTTCCTCGATATCGTGAATAAATCTTGTTGTTCTTAAAACGAGGTTGATATCAGACAAACCATCGTCTCACGCTCAGGTAGCTCGTGGTCAGTCGACCTGTAGATGGTTATGACATCACGGCTAATAATCAAATCCACTATGGAGACGATGAACGGGTTTTTTTTACTTCAGGAGCCGCACTGTTGACGTCTTTGGGGGTGCATTAATACTGAACCATATCTAAAGGTTTAGGATCAGGTCCCCTTTACGGTGCCAGATGTTTCTACAGAAGCCTAGAAAGGACAAACCAGCAGCTCTTGGCCTGGAGACGTGTTTCTCCTCACGGGGGTTGGGCCGATTAGTCATCCATACTTACAGCGTCTTACTGGTTACATAATTTGGCGAGTCTTAAAAAATGTGGAGTAAACAAACCATATTATCATTTAACTTAGTGAAAGCAAATCAACAACTGCAAATGTGTGTGTGTGTGTGTGTGTGTGTGTGTGTGTGTGAGTGTGTGTGTGTGAGTGTGTGTGTGTGTGTGAGTGTGTGTGTGTGTGTGAGTGTGTGTGTGTGTGTGTGTGTGTGTGAGTGTGTGTGTGTGTGTTTGCTGGCACGAGTTTCCGCTTGTTATTGAGTCGTCTGTTTCACTTCTCGTCAGGTCTCAGGGCGGGATAATTACAGAGCAGAAAGAAACAACAGCCTGTTGATCCCATAGCCCCGAGATACAGCGCAATTAAAGAGGAGGGGGAGGTGAGATAATAGAGGGAGGGGGGGGTCAATGGGGAGAGGGAGTAAAAGTGGGAGAAAAGACCGGGAAAGGAGAGAGAGCAAGACGACCCGACGATTTATTAACAAACACACAAATAAATAACTTCAGGGTTCAGGTGTCGATTCTGTCGGAAGAGAAACGATCTGAAGCTCAACAAGAACGCCACGTTGTCAACAATCTGAAAAACTACATTGATCAGAACATTACGTTTGGAGACTTTGGAGTATTAAATATCCAAAAATCAGCGGGATGACTTCCTCCCTCCATCTTCAGAACGAGTAGTTGACGTGGAAAAAGTGAAGTTTTCACTCGAGCGAGCAGCGGTTTAGACGTGAGGTCTTCATGTTTCCCGTTCAAGAAATCAGAGGATTTAGAAAACAAGGAGGCTGGTGGTGCAGTGGTTAGTGCGCGTGCCCCATGTATGGAGGTTATAGTCCTCCAAGCGGGCGGCCCAGGTTCGAAGCCGACCTGTGGCTCCTTTCCCGCATGTGATTCCTCTCTCTCTCTGATTTCTGACTCTATCCACTGTCCTATCTCTACAATAAAAGCAGAAAAAGTCCAAAAATGAATCTTAAAAAAAACAAAACAAAAAAAGGACGTTCAATTCACCGAGATATGAGGCGCGAGACTGAAACGCTTGTCTGTACATTTTCTGCTAAGGGGGCGAAAAGATCTCTGTAATGTGAGAGACCGTCTGAGCCGTCTGTGACCAAAACATCTTGAAGTGGACGCACTTCTTTTATTTTTAAAGATTTATTTTTGGGCTTTTTGTGCCTTTAATGTAGAGACAGGACAGTGGAAAGAGTCAGAAATCAGGGAGAGAGAGAGAGAGTGGGGGATGACATGGGGGAAGGGTGCCACAGGCCGGATTTGAACCCGGGCCGCCCGCTTGGAGGACCATAACCTCCATACATGGGACGTGCGCTCTAACCACAGCTCCACCAGCGCCCCGAAGAGGATGCACTTTGATCAGGCACATTCGTAACGCTTTGGCAAACATGCACTGATGATTTCTTCTGTGTTCTCTTTTCATTGTGTGGGGCAGAAAGTTGAGCACTATTAGTTTGGTTTTTAGGGTCTTTGATCTCATTGGATCTTCTATAAAAACTAAAAATCCAACAAATGAAGTAAGTAAGTAAGACAGTAAGTCTCTATCACGTGCAAACAGGAAAATCTACAACAATTGAACTGGGTCAAAATGTTGCTTTTCTTCACTTTGATTCTGTCCTTTTTCCCCACACATAATAAACAAAGTGCACCACAAATAACTTCCTGAGTTAAGAGGACAAACAGAAATGTCTCCTTCATCCTGCACACAGAGTCAGAGGAGAAGGATTTATTCAAAACAACTGAAATCAGACCTGTCACCACCGAAAAAACAACGAGACACTTCACGAGAGGCTCCACTGGTGGACATTTTGGTGAGTTCTTCTCCCACATCATGTATATGTCAACAAACACGTCACAGGAATTTATCTACACGCTAACTTCTCAAAAACAGAACTAACTTCGTCCAGATGAAAACAGAAAAAACATTGTTATGAGCACGTCAAGTCAACAACAACAACAACTGTTTGACCACGCTTACAGGCAGTCCAGATTTGAAACATATTAAAGTGTGTGCACGTCTGATTAAAAACCTGATGGGCTCTGAGGCTGCTGGGATTGAATCATCCATTGTTTACTCAACACTTTGATTCTGACAAGCTGCTGCTTGTTTTTCTGGCAGGGCGAGGTTTTTCGAGAGATCTCCACTTATCTCCTTGGATACCAGAGTTTCATCATCATGTCATAATTAGATGACATCTGGTTTGATGTTCTAAACAACAAGTCCTATGACCTTCCCTTTGTGTGCTCATTTGAGGATTTAATTCAGATATCTACGTGTCTTACAGTTGGCTCCTTTAAGATTCAGCAGATTGAGTCAGTCTGTCTTCAGCTGTCCCAATGCAGGGCCTCCGAGAACGGGCCCTCAGAGTACAGACCCTTAGAGTACAGACCCTTAGAGTACAGACCCTTAGAGTACAGACCCTTAGAGTACAGACCCTCAGAGTACAGACCCTCAGAGTACAGACCCTTAGAGTACAGACCCTTAGAGTACAGACCCTCAGAGTACAGACCCTTAGAGTACAGACCCTCAGAGTACAGACCCTCAGAGTACAGACCCTCAGAGTACAGACCCTTAGAGTACAGACCCTCAGAGTACAGACCCTTAGAGTACAGACCCTCAGAGTACAGACCCTCAGAGTACAGACCCTTAGAGTACAGACCCTTAGAGTACAGACCCTCAGAGTACAGACCCTCAGAGTACAGACCCTTAGAGTACAGACCCTCAGAGTACAGACCCTCAGAGTACAGACCCTTAGAGTACAGACCCTTAGAGTACAGACCCTCAGAGTACAGACCCTTAGAGTACAGACCCTCAGAGTACAGACCCTCAGAGTACAGACCCTTAGAGTACAGACCCTCAGAGTACAGACCCTCAGAGTACAGACCCTCAGAGTACAGACCCTTAGAGTACAGACCCTCAGAGTACAGACCCTCCGAGAACGGGCCCTCAGAGTACAGACCCTTAGAGTACAGACCCTTAGAGTACAAACCCTTAGAGTACAGACCCTCAGAGTACAGACCATCAGAGTACAGACCCTTAGAGTACAGACCCTCAGAGTACAGACCCTCAGAGTACAGACCCTCAGAGTACAGACCCTTAGAGTACAGACCCTTAGAGTACAGACCCTCAGAGTACAGACCCTCAGAGTACAGACCCTCAGAGTACAGACCATCAGAGTACAGACCCTTAGAGTACAGACCCTCAGAGTACAGACCCTCAGAGTACA
This sequence comes from Labrus mixtus, assembly GCF_963584025.1. Classification (NCBI taxonomy): domain Eukaryota; kingdom Metazoa; phylum Chordata; class Actinopteri; order Labriformes; family Labridae; genus Labrus; species Labrus mixtus. Next base: position 1,290,306 of record NC_083623.1, read on the forward strand.
GACCCTCAGAGTACAGACCCTTAGAGTACAGACCCTTAGAGTACAGACCCTCAGAGTACAGACCATCAGAGTACAGACCCTCAGAGTACAGACCCTCAGAGTACAGACCCTCAGAGTACAGACCATCAGAGTACAGGCTCTCAGAGTACAGACCATCAGAGTACAGGCTCTCAGAGTACAGACCATCAGAGTACAGACCATCAGAGTACAGACCATCAGAGTACAGACCATCAGAGTACAGGCCATCAGAGTACAGACCCTCAGAGTACAGACCATCAGAGTACAGACCATCAGAGTACAGACCCTCAGAGTACAGACCATCAGAGTACAGACCCTCAGAGTACAGACCATCAGAGTACAGACCATCAGAGTACAGACCCTCAGAGTACAGACCATCAGAGTACAGACCCTCAGAGTACAGACCATCAGAGTACAGGCTCTCAGAGTACAGACCATCAGAGTACAGACCATCAGAGTACAGACCCTCAGAGTACAGACCCTCAGAGTACAGACCATCAGAGTACAGATCCTCAGAGTACAGACCCTCAGAGTACCGACCATCAGAGTACAGGCTCTCAGAGTACAGACCCTCAGAGTACAGACCATCAGAGTACAGACCATCAGAGTACAGGCTCTCAGAGTACAGACCATCAGAGTACAGGCTCTCAGAGTACAGACCATCAGAGTACAGGCTCTCAGAGTACAGACCATCAGAGTACAGGCTCTCAGAGTACAGACCCTCAGAGTACAGACCATCAGAGTACAGACCATCAGAGTACAGACCCTCAGAGTACAGACCCTCAGAGTACAGACCATCAGAGTACAGACCATCAGAGTACAGGCTCTCAGAGTACAGACCCTCAGAGTACAGGCTCTCAGAGTACAGACCATCAGAGTACAGGCTCTCAGAGTACAGACCATCAGAGTACAGGCTCTCAGAGTACAGACCCTCAGAGTACAGACCCTCAGAGTACAGACCCTCAGAGTACAGACCCTCAGAGTACAGACCCTCAGAGTACAGACCATCAGAGTACAGGCCATCAGAGTACAGGCTCTCAGAGTACAGACCATCAGAGTACAGGCTCTCAGAGTACAGACCCTCAGAGTACAGACCATCAGAGTACAGGCTCTCAGAGTACAGACCATCAGAGTACAGACCCTCAGAGTACAGACCATCAGAGTACAGACCCTCAGAGTACAGACCCTCAGAGTACAGACCATCAGAGTACAGACCATCAGAGTACAGACCCTCAGAGTACAGACCCTCAGAGTACAGACCATCAGAGTACAGACCCTCAGAGTACAGACCATCAGAGAACAGGCTCTTAGAGTACAGACCCTTAGAGTACAGACCCTCAGAGTACAGACCATCAGAGTACAGACCATCAGAGTACAGACCATCAGAGTACAGACCCTCAGAGTACAGACCATCAGAGAACAGGCTCTCAGAGAACAGACCATCAGAGTACAGACCATCAGAGTACAGACCCTCAGAGTACAGACCCTCAGAGTACAGACCATCAGAGTACAGACCATCAGAGTACAGACCCTCAGAGTACAGGCCCTCAGAGTACAGGCTCTCAGAGTACAGGCCATCAGAGTACAGGCCCTCAGAGTACAGACCATCAGAGTACAGACCCTCAGAGTACAGGCTCTCAGAGTACAGACCATCAGAGTACAGACCATCAGAGTACAGGCCATCAGAGTACAGGCCCTCACAGTACAGACCATCAGAGTACAGACCCTCAGAGTACAGGCTCTCAGAGTACAGACCATCAGAGTACAGACCCTCAGAGTACAGGCCATCAGAGTACAGACCCTCAGAGTACAGGCCATCAGAGTACAGACCCTCAGAGTACAGGCCCTCAGAGTACAGACCATCAGAGTACAGACCCTCAGATACAGGCTCTCAGAGTACAGACCATCAGAGTACAGACCATCAGAGTACAGACCATCAGAGTACAGGCCATCAGAGTACAGACCCTCAGAGTACAGACCATCAGAGTACAGACCATCAGAGTACAGACCCTCAGAGTACAGACCCTCAGAGTACAGACCATCAGAGTACAGACCATCAGAGTACAGACCCTCAGAGTACAGGCTCTCAGAGTACAGACCATCAGAGTACAGGCTCTCAGAGTACAGACCATCAGAGTACAGGCTCTCAGAGTACAGACCCTCAGAGTACAGACCATCAGAGTACAGGCTCTCAGAGTACAGACCATCAGAGTACATGCTCTCAGAGTACAGACCCTCAGAGTACAGACCATCAGAGTACAGGCTCTCAGAGTACAGACCATCAGAGTACAGACCCTCAGAGTACAGACCATCAGAGAACAGGCTCTCAGAGTACAGACCCTTAGAGTACAGACCCTCAGAGTACAGACCATCAGAGTACAGACCATCAGAGTACAGACCATCAGAGTACAGACCCTCAGAGTACAGACCATCAGAGAACAGGCTCTCAGAGTACAGACCATCAGAGTACAGACCATCAGAGTACAGACCCTCAGAGTACAGACCATCAGAGTGCAGACCCTCAGAGTACAGACCATCAGAGTACAGACCCTCAGAGTACAGACCCTCAGAGTACAGACCATCAGAGTACAGACCCTCAGAGTACAGGCTCTCAGAGTACAGACCATCAGAGTACAGACCATCAGAGTACAGGCCATCAGAGTACAGACCATCAGAGTACAGACCCTCAGAGTACAGACCATCAGAGTACAGACCATCAGAGTACAGACCCTCAGAGTACAGACCCTCAGAGTACAGACCCTCAGAGTACAGACCATCAGAGTACAGACCCTCAGAGTACAGACCCTCAGAGTACAGACCATCAGAGAACAGGCTCTCAGAGTACAGACCATCAGAGTACAGACCATCAGAGTACAGACCCTCAGAGTACAGACCCTCAGAGTACAGACCATCAGAGTACAGACCATCAGAGTACAGACCCTCAGAGTACAGACCCTCAGAGTACAGACCATCAGAGTACAGACCATCAGAGTACAGACCCTCAGAGTACAGGCCCATTTTTGTTTGCAGCTTTAGTTTAAGTGAAAACTTTATTTAAACTATAACATCTGACGGCGTGAAGTTGTTGATTTACTGAATGTGTGTCTGCAGATAAACCTTCCCTGCTGTGAAGGACCGACGCTGTGGAAAGAGGAGGAATGTCGGATGGATCAGCTGTCTTATTGCTCCCTGGAAGGCTGAGGGAGGGCTGAGGAGGGGTTGTTTGCATGGTCAGAGGGTCGGGGTCAGGGTGTGAAACTTTCAAACCAATACTTACCTCGTCATCTTCATCTCCTCTTGTTTACACAGGCATGAATGCAATTAAACGCCTCTCATTCCTGACGGGGTCGTTTTCTGACCTCAGCCGGAGTGAAGTCAGTAAAGCAGTCACGCTAAGAGAGCAATACAGCAGCAGAGGAACGCCAAAGAACATCATCAGATACAACTCGACTTTACTCAGACCTGTTTCTATCAGCTCACATTCATCTGTAAAACCAAATCCTACAGAGTGGTTCATTCATTTATTTAGCCTAAGTCTATTTTAAATAAATTCAATGAGCCCGCCCCCTGAGTTTTCCCAGTAGACATCACTCCTCTGTAGCGAGAATAAAAATGGCCGACCTGAGCAAATGTTTTGTTCTAGGCTGGAGGTGGAGATACCAGGGGAAGGGATTTTTTACTAGAATCTACAAACCCCCCAATGATGAGAAAAGTCCATCCTCTCAGTCTTCTGCCTGCTCCACTTTTCAGAAAATGTGTGCTCAAACAGGCCGTTTGGAGATTTTCCCTTCATGACATCACAAAGGGCAGTAGCCCCTCCCCCAGGTGGGTGACACTCCCACAGCTAGGTGTTTGTTCTGCCCTCTGAGTCTGCCTTCTCACCGTAAACAATAGGACATGGAGAGAGAAAGACCGAGTACACCCAAGCCCTTCTAGAGAGGGGGCATGGTCAGACACAGCTCATTTACATATTTAAAGGTACAGACACAGAAACAGCCTGTTCTGAGCAGGGCTGAAATAGAGGGGTTTATAGACATGATCAAATACAGGATCAGAGTGGATTTAGAACAAGAAACTTCACACACATGTTGAAGAGGAGCTCTGAGAATTATTTAGACTGAAGAAGAGGAGGAGGATATGTCACCTTTAAAGTGGCCTGTTCTGATTTATCTTAATCACAAATTTGGGTAAATTTTTGGCCAACTTGGGTTTTGTAAAATCGAGACAGTGCACAATTTTAAATTGCGAATTCTGAAATTGTAAGCTATTGTTAGCACCAGGAGGTCAGCTGAAGAGAGGTCTGAGATTCTTTGTTTCAAGTCTTTCATTTAGAAATCTGGCAACAGAGAGAGATGAGAGTCATTCATTTTGATCAGTTATGATCAATTCAAACATCAGAAACAGTCAGATCAGATGCATATCTAATGGTGAAAGGATCTTTTGCATGTGAGTGTATTTATGAGCTGCAGATCTTCTGTTAAGTACATCAAATCTTTGTCTCCATTCGTTTGTAATAAAAAGATTTCTGGAGGTTGATGTAAATCTGATTCCCATGGAGCTTAAAGCCCACAAAGTCCAACCTGCAGCGTGCACTTAGACAAAGGAATGAGGATCAGGTGTGCTGGACAAGGCGGACAGGCGGACAGGTGCTACAGCTGCATGATGACTGGTTTCAAGAGGACAGAAAACAACACAGAGGCAGACGGATGTTTTGAGCTCCCAGGAACACAAAGTCCTGATTGTTCTCAGTATAAATCCTCGTCATATTTTCTGCACGCCATCAAAGGCTGGATCAACATTCCTGAGAGTAGAAGAAGAGAGACAGAGATGTTTGATCTTCAATGAAAAGGATATGAACAATTAACTCCTGATCCTTTATATCCAGTCACATGAATACATGAGTTTCTCTTCTGCTGGATTTGTTTGGACCAGAGAAGGTAGGCGGTTTTAAGACGACCCCCACGCGGCCGTTTTGGACGCCCCTCGGTTTGTCAGATATGAGAGCAGTTATCAGGTCAACAGGTGTTGCAGCGATGGAAGCGGGCAAGAGAAGTGGTTCAGATAGAAGTGATTGTACCCGACCTAAAAAGCCTCTGCATGTTTCTAATAAGCTCCACGAGCAGAAACGTGCTCAAACTAGGATCAATATTGGAGATGCTTTTTGAAAAATGGAGAGAGGTTAGAACACAGAAAGGTTTACAGACCCATGCAGAGCTGGATAAACACTGAAGCTTCAGAGTCCACCACATGGTGACCTGAGTGAGCATGGACTCTAGAGAGGAGGGGGGGGGGGGGACAGCTCTCTATGATGTTTAGAATTTAGACTGCAGTACACATTTTAAACACTAGGTGTCAGAGTTACAGACTGCTCCTTTCATGAAAAGCAAAAATATGACATAAAATCGAAGTATAGTCGTTGAACAAAATCAAATTCCTAAGCTTGGTTTCAGAGCAGCTATAATCAACTTGTTATTTCTGGTATGTTTCTTTGCTTCTCGTCTTCAGGGTTGTAAAATCTGGTATCATCTTCTCTGTTCTTTCTCCTCTCTCCTCTGGAGGAGGGAGACTTGAATATGTGTTCCTCTCACTGATGGATGTTTCTGTCTGCAGGTTGGAGCACAGCGAGTCCTCCTGAGAGGCTCAAACTGATGGTCTCCCTTAAGGACCCCAGTCAAGGTCTAGTCTTTTATTTGCATTCATTGGAAACACAGATGGAGTCAGGCATGCAAAAAGAAGCACACAGCACTCTTGTTCAAACAGATCTGTGGTGTCTGGCCAGGTTCACCGCTCCGTCTGGGCTTGTCTTAATTACCCCTCGGTGATGAAGTGAGGTGGCTTTCAATCCAGGAAGTGTTGTTGCTGCCTTTTTTCTAGCTTTGTTGTCGCTGCATCTCAATGCTAACCGGAGGGATCCTGCACCACATCTTACAGTCTGAGGCTTTGGGGAGCAGACGCTATAAGCTCCGCCTACACACCTCCTGCCCTCTGAATGCCAAACACCCACCTCAACCCTCAACCCACAGCGCCAGCCCCCAACTTCCCCAAACACCCTGAGACTCCCCTCAGTAAGAGAATCAGGGCACCTCCATCATCAGAGCTGTGGTTAGTCTGCACTTTGAACATCAAGCAGCAGACTCCATCACACTGTTCTCCTGCACATCAGAGGAATTCTGCAACTAAATACGCAACACTAGAATCCTATTTTCATTCAGTTGTTCTTTTTTTATCTTCCACAAAAAGTCCTGCAAAATATTTCAGACGCTGATTTTTAGATTCAGATTCAGATTCAGATTTTTATTGTCCCACAAGGGGAAATTTGCATTGCAACAGGAGCACACAGGAGACAAGAAACACAAGGACAACATCACCATAAAAACATAAACCAAATGAATTAAAAAAATCAGACAACACAGCAAAATATAAAACCAAATGAAAACAGCGCAATAAAATCAGTCAAGAGCCTGTATCAGAATGGAAATTCATGTTATTAAAGTTCAAAGTGGAGGTGTGCAAATGTGCAATTCAAGTGCAAAAATAGCAACAAATAGCTAATTGTTGTTTAACAGATTAATTGCACTTGGTAAAAATGAGACCTGGAGTCTTTTAGTCTTTTATCACTGTTGTCTCGTAGAGTGGCACGAGGACAAGGTAGCATCTGTTCCCTTTAGTGTCTGTGCAAAGATAACCTTTCACTGCTGAATGACGTTTGGCCTCTTTGTGCCGGTTTTAAAAAAGTGAGTCCATCGAGCTTCATCTGTGAAAGCGACCTAAATGTCTGTTTGAAGGTAACCGTTGGTGACGGTGTTCACATGTTCCTCAGTATCAGCTGGAAGCCTGAAGCTCTGTGTCATCGTTTCCTTTGAGATAACATTAAAGAGGACATATGATCCCCCTCCTCCACCTTTTCAAACAGTCCCCTCCTCCACCTTTTCAAACAGTCCCCTCCTCCACCTTTTCAAACAGTCCCCTCCTCCACCTTTTCAAACAGTCCCCCTTCTCCACCTTTTCAAACAGTCCCCTCCTCCACCTTTTCAAACAGCCCCCTCCTCCACCTTTTCAAACAGTCCCCTCCTCCACCTTTTCAAACAGTCCCCCTTCTCCACCTTTTCAAACAGTCCCCCTCCTCCACCTTTTCAAACAGTCCCCTCCTCCACCTTTTCAAACAGTCCCCCTCCTCCACCTTTTCAAACAGTCCCCTCCTCCACCTTTTCAAACAGTCCCCCTCCTCCACCTTTTCAAACAGTCCCCTCCTCCACCTTTACAAACAGTCCCCCTGTGGTCTAAATGAAACATCTGTGCTTTGGTCTAAATTAAACATGAATCAAGCACCAGAGGAGGTTTGTGACCCTGTATAAACCAGCTCTCTCAGAACACTCAGTTTTGGTGTGTGTGTCTCTTTAAATGTAATGACCCCCCCCCCCCCCCCCCCCCCCCCCGAGTTTTCCCCGTAGACATCACTCCTCTGTAGAGAGAATAAAAATGGCGGATCAGTGCAAAAGTTTTGTTCTAGACTGGGGGTGGAGTCCATGGGTGGAGATACCAGGGGAGGGGAGGGGATTTTATTTTACCAGAATCCCACTGTGACATCACAAGGAGAGCACATTTGAAACAGAGCATTTTTCTCTGTGTTGTAAGACTTATGCAGACCACAAACAAAGGACTGGATGGGTTTATTTCACATGTTGTGGGTCAGTAGACTCTCAGGTTACACAGATATATGTTCAGAAACACTTTTTCTGATTTTTCAGAATATGTCCCCTTTAATGGAGCCCTTCAGCGTCTAAGGTTCAGGGCACTTCCACGTGATCTTGATCTTTCAGACGTGGAGGTTACGTCCACATGTTCAAACTCAGTGTGGAGTTTGAGGTAAACAGATTAAAGTGTCTAAATGTTCCACACTTTTCATTTCAAGCGCTCGTCCCGTGGTGCCTGCTGACAGAAGCTCTAAATCTTTAGCGGTTTCACGTCGTGAGAAACTGATCGAGAGGCCGAACTGACACTCAGCCAAAGATCAAGATCATGAGGACAGACGCTCCACTCGGTCGCAGATGAACGTGTAGCGTCTTTTAGCTCTAACAGTTATAAAGACGTCCATTAAACTCTTTATATGTGATTTTTTGATCCAGCAGGTGTCGCCCTTGAGCACCAGCATGAAACCAAAACAACTTGCGCTGCATTGTTGTGTTAGCATGCTAATGCTAGCGATCTTTATTATGCTCGTATCTTCACACTGCATAATGGGGCATGTTGCAGGTGAGGACAAGTTGATGTGTGTAATTCAGTGCCTTTGTTTTATTGTGAAGGAACAACAAGAGGAGGAGACGTCAAACCAGATATGGTGATGAAACTCTGGGAGGAGATGAGTGGAGATCTCTGGAAATACCTCCGCCTGTAAGAAACACAAGCAGCAGCTGGTCGGGGAGACGCAAAATAACTCAATCCACCGAGCTCTTCAGGTTTTTAATCAAAGGCACACTTTCATACAACAAATACAAAATGAATGTTACAATGGAGTGATGTCTTTATGGTTGTTGGGCTGAGAATCAAAGTTTGTTTTCATTACTCACAGAATGGTTACCTGAGGCCGGCTGCTCTTCATCAGTGATTGGACCAACACAAAATCAAAGTCACAGGAAACAGAAGTCTGAGTTTCAAAAAACAAAAGGTGGAGGACCCTCATGCAGGGTATCACAAATTAATAAATTAATAAAATAAATAAAGGCTGAAGTATGAAAAGAAAGTGTGTTTGTGCGAGTTTCTCTTCTGTTAAACTTGACCTGACAGCGAACACACCGCCTCACCTGACAAGCTTTCTACCTCTCATGGTGAAAAGAAAAAAAGAAACGACCACAAAAATCTCAACTTTGAGGCCAAATATTTGTTGGAAGACACCAAGAGACGACACTGAACATATCGATTACTTGGAAACTGACAGAGGGAAACAAAAAGTTTACTTCCACAGCGGGCGCTCCTGAGCTGGTGGTGGGGAGGGAGTTTGGTGCCTTGCTCAGGGGCACCTTGGCAGTGCTCAGGAGGTGATCTGGCACCTCTCCAGCTACCAGACCAACTTCCATATTTGGTCCGCACCGGGACTCAAACTGGTGACCCTCCAGTTCCCAACCCAAGTCTCTACAGACTGAGCTACTGCCGCCCCAGTAGTGACTCTTTCCTTGAGATTCACGTCTACAGAGCTGATCAGAAACCCTTAAGGTCTTTCTATGTGATGTTTCACACTTAAATGTATAAATCAAGTATCTCCTCTGAAAATAACTCTGTGAGTCATGACTGTCTACAATGGGTGTAACACCCGAGTCCCACTGTCTGTGATGTTTTCAGAGTTTTCAGAGTCCTATCTTCACTTTGTTTACATCGCCCGGACGGCCGGCTGACTCCTCCCCTCGTGTATAAAAGTTGTTTAATTGAGGGACTAGAGAAAAGAAGAATAACATACTGTACTCACTGCTTAACTGTGTTTCTAGATCACGCTCATTTCAGGTAAATTTACATGCAGTGTGAAGATACGAGCAGAATAAAGATCGCTAGCATTAGCATGCTAACACAACAATGCAGCGCCAGTTGTTTTGGTTTCATGTTGGTGCTCAAGGGCGACACCTGCTGGATCAAAACATCACATATAAAGCCTTTAATGGTCGTCTTTATAACTGTTAGAGCTAAAAGACGCACACGTTCATCCGCGACCGAGTGGAGCGTCTGTCCTAATTGTTGGGGTTGTATCAAGTCAACTTTGGTTATATTCTTTAATAATTATTTCTAATTATTAATAATATAAATAAAATATCATTAAACTATGTTTAATCTCGTTTTGGGGCACCACCCTGTACTCAGGGAAATATAACCAGAATATCACTCAAATCAGTCTCAAATCAGTTATTTAATTACTAATATTATTAATAATTAATAAATTATAAATAATAAATTGAAGGCGTGAAATCCGTACACAAAGCCTTCGCACCCAGCTTATATCACAATGTAAATACACCAGTAATCACAAACAACTGCTCTCTTAAATTATAACAGAATTTATTTAAACAAAGCAACATCAATCCAAAATCAATGAACTTAATCCAACAAATAACTATTATAAACTAATCTAAGCAACAAACATTATCAAGCATGTGTGTGTGTGTGTGTGTGTGTGTGTGTGTGTGTGTGTGTGTGTGTGTTAGTCAAAGGGGAAGAAAAAGGATAGAAGAGGAGCGTAGAGGTGGAGAGAAATGCGTGCCTGAAGAGGCCGGATCACAGTCCGAATCCCGCGCCACAACTCGGAGTAATTCCCTTCATTCACAGAAACAAACCAATGGCCGAATTCAAGTTAATACGACTTACACTGGCCTTTCTGATCAGAAGAATAATACCCGGTTATAACGCTGTTACACTGAACACATATAGGACGCAGCGGTCCGAAACAACAACAAGAGTTTTAAACAGGTAAAACTCAGGACGCAGCGGTCCAACAAAGATAAAATTACAGTTTCTGCTTCAATCAATCAATTGTTAAAAACACTCTCTAAAGCTAATTCTGCCCAGACCTAATTAAGTCTCACTTGTGAATCGCTTTGCCTGCGATCGGTGAAGGAAAAGAATCCGGTGATAAAACAGATCTTCTGTCCGTCCTGGTGCAGAGGCGTCTGATGGCGGCGAGGGTCCCTTACGGCAAGAGCGGCTTCGTTGGTTCTCCGTCAAGGGGAAAGATGTCCGTTGATGTCCTTTCATTGCAGGACGGAATAAGACCGTTATCTTTCTGATAAACTGTTATAGTCTGACGCTCTCCGAGAAACTGAGATGCGTTCACTGGACAATCCGAGCTCGGAATTTGGAACACTGTCGGCCGCGCATTACCTGCGCGCCAAAACTTAAAACAAAGGAAGATTGTTGCAGGAAACAGGAGGTGAGCTTGTGTCTCCGAGCACTTGAAGTCAGCGCGTGGAAAGAGATTGAACGAGGGGAGTCTCAGAGTTTTGTCACCTGGCCGCCTTCCTGTGGGGTCTCCCTCAGGTTCCGGTCCCCCCTTTACGTCACACGTAGGTGTGAAGTACCGCAGGGAATTCTGGGATAAAGAGTCCTTTTAGGCCTCTTTGTGATCTCAGTAAATAACTCAAAGGCCCAAGTCCATGGTTTGACTGTCCTAAGCCTGCGTGGCCCAACATCATAGATGATCTTTGGCCTCTTGACCAGTTTCTCACTGAGCTCACGGCGTGAAACCGCTAAACATTTAGAGCTACTGTCAGCAGCAACCACGGGACGGGTGTGTTAACTACCACGGCCGCTTCAAATGAAAAGTGCGAAACAGTTTAATCTGTTTACCTCGTACCCACCCCCCCCCTTCTCTACAGAGACCCCTCCCCCTCGTACCACTTCCTTCCGACCACACTTTATATCCACGTTATATATACGACTTTATGAGAGCTGATGTTGGGTCTCCCCCCCCTCCCTCCTCCCCCCCTCCCTTCATCCCAGATTTATGGGACTGGAGAAGGCAGCTCAGTTTACTGTTTTGAACTCTGAAACTCCACAAAACAGAAAATAAAATCTGAGACTCCTAACCGCTGATGGCCGACAAGTCTGTTTTTAATCAGCTTCTCCTTTTTGTTCCAGAGAAGGAAACCAGAGGAGAGAAGGAGAGAGGGAAGAGGAGAGGAGAGGAGAGGAGAGGAGGAGAGGAGAGGAGGAGGGAAGAGGAGAGGAGAGGAGAGGAGAGGAGAGGAGAGGAGAGGAGGGAAGAGGAGAGGAGAGGAGAGGAGAGGAGAGGAGAGGAGAGAGGAGAGGAGAGGAGAGCAGAGGAGAGGAGAGGAGGAGGGAAGAGGAGAGGAGAGGAGAGGAGAGGAGGAGAGGAGAGGAGGAGGGAAGAGGAGAGGAGAGGAGAGGAGAGGAGAGGAGAGGAGAGGAGAGAGGAGAGGAGAGGAGAGGAGAGGGGAGGAGAGGAGGAGGGAAGAGGAGAGAGGAGGAGAGGAGAGAGGAGAGAGGAGGAGAGGAGAGGAGAGGAGAGGAGGAGGGAAGAGGAGAGGAGAGGAGAGAGGAGGAGAGGAGAGGAGGAGGAGAGGAGAGGAGGAGGGAAGAGGAGAGAGGAGGAGAGGAGGAGAGGAGAGAGGAGAGAGGAGGAGAGGAGAGGAGAGGAGGAGGGAAGAGGAGAGAGGAGGAGAGGAGAGAGGAGAGAGGAGGAGAGGAGAGGAGGAGGGAAGAGGAGAGGAGAGGAGAGGAGAGAGGAGGAGAGGAGAGGAGGAGGAGAGGAGAGGAGGAGGGAAGAGGAGAGAGGAGGAGAGGAGAGAGGAGAGAGGAGGAGAGGAGAGGAGAGGAGAGGTTTAATGGGGAGCAATGGAGAGGATTGGTCTTGGTCCAGATTATGAGGATGGGGGGGCCTCTCTGACCTCACATGGACTCTTCTGCTCCTGAACCATAGAGCGCTTCCAGACTCAGCCCCATTTAAATCAATTTCAGAGTCAGAGGAATGAAACCAATGAAGCCAGAGCGCACTGTGTGTGTGTGTGTGTGTGTGTGTGTGTGTGTGTGTGTGTGTGTGTGTGTGTGTGTGTGTGTGTGTGTGTGTGTAGGAGTTCATAAAAACCCCCTCCTCACCACACACACACACTGTGTGATTAATGGGCCGACACTTCTTCTGTTTTCCCTCCTTTCACGGCGGGCGACCTCAGAGCGCCACTCGTCTCACACACCTGGATTAGCCGCCTCGTCGCGTGCTAACTGTGATGGGCTAATACAAATTAAGATGGAGTGCTGTTGCTTTAGGAAGAGAGGTGAGGAAAACCACCAGCTGGCTCCAGGCTGGAGGTCTGACGGGGCTTCAGGAAGATTCATGGTGAAGACATGGCGGCCTTAATGTGTTAGCCAATGGAATTTGAGGAAAAAGAGCAACTGCGGACAAAGTTCCTGGAAAGTTGCAGTTGGATATAAATCTACACAAACGCCAGGACGACTTGATCACACGGATACAGATTCTACATGGTACATTTACGAGATCCCTCCATGCCAAACGCTCCGTTCAAAGAGACCTGTTGCAGGTCCCAGTCTGATGACCTGTAAGCTAGGATCAGGACCAGGTCTCAGTCTGAAGACCTGTTAGGATCAGGACCAGGTCTCAGTCTGATGACCTGTTAGCTAGGATCAGGACCAGGTCTCAGTCTGAAGACCTGTTAGTTAGGATCAGGACCAGGTCTCAGTCTGAAGACCTGTTAGCTAGGATCAGGACCAGGTCTCAGTCTGAAGACCTGTTAGGATCAGGACCAGGTCTCAGTCTGATGACCTGTAAGCTAGGATCAGGACCAGGTCTCAGTCTGAAGACCTGTTAGGATCAGGACCAGGTCTCAGTCTGATGACCTGTTAGCTAGGATCAGGACCAGGTCTCAGTCTGAAGACCTGTTAGCTAGGATCAGGACCAGGTCTCAGTCTGAAGACCTGTTAGGATCAGGACCAGGTCTCAGTCTGAAGACCTGTTAGCTAGGATCAGGACCAGGTCTCAGTCTGAAGACCTGTTAGGATCAGGACCAGGTCTCAGTCTGATGACCTGTAAGCTAGGATCAGGACCAGGTCTCAGTCTGAAGACCTGTTAGGATCAGGACCAGGTCTCAGTCTGATGACCTGTTAGCTAGGATCAGGACCAGGTCTCAGTCTGAAGACCTGTTAGCTAGGATCAGGACCAGGTCTCAGTCTGAAGACCTGTTAGGATCAGGACCAGGTCTCAGTCTGATGACCTGTTAGCTAGGATCAGGACCAGGTCTCAGTCTGAAGACCTGTTAGCTAGGATCAGGACCAGGTCTCAGTCTGAAGACCTGTTAGGATCAGGACCAGGCCTCAGTCTGATGACCTGTTAGCTAGGATCAGGACCAGGTCTCAGTCTGAAGACCTGTTAGCTAGGATCAGGACCAGGTCTCAGTCTGATGACCCGTTAGCTAGGATCAGGACCAGGTCTCAGTCTGATGACCTGTAAGCTAGGATCAGGACCAGGTCTCAGTCTGATGACCCGTTAGCTAGGATCAGTACCAGGTCCCAGTCTGATGACCTGTTAGGATCAGGACCAGGTCTCAGTCTGATGACCCGTTAGCTAAGATCAGGACCAGGTCTCAGTCTGATGACCCGTTAGCTAGGATCAGTACCAGGTCTCAGTCTGATGACCCGTTAGCTAGGATCAGGACCAGGTCTCAGTCTGATGACCCGTTAGCTAGGATCAGGACCAGGTCTCAGTCTGAAGACCCGTTAGCTAGGATCAGGACCAGGTCTCAGTCTGATGACCTGTTAGCTAGGATCAGGACCAGGTCTCAGTCTGATGACCCGTTAGCTAGGATCAGGACCAGGTCTCAGTCTGAAGACCCGTTAGCTAGGATCAGGACCAGGTCTCAGTCTGATGACCCGTTAGCTAGGAGGACTATCACCACATTTTCTTCTGACTCCTCCCACCTTTTGTTCTGACGAATGAGCCGGGAAACGACAACTGGATCTGAGTTCTAATTACTTCACTTATAAGAACTGTTTAAACATGTTGGAGAAAAGTCCTGTGACAGACCGACAAATTCTTAATTCAGCTTTAAGAAAATCTTTCTAACGTGTTAGCTCAAAGCTAAATTAACCATTTCATAAATAAGTCTGCTATTTCTGCAGGATAACCGAGGTTGGACCTCAGCGCCACATGAATCCAACCCTCTAACCAAAATCCAACCCCAAGTTTATTTTAGAATGATTTATTGTTTTTATATCTGAGTGAGTGTTGACTGTAACGTTGCCGCCCGTTGAGCTGCCAAAGAAATGTTGAAGAGAGTCGGAGTGAGACACAAGTGATGACAGAGAAACTGTAAAACTGTTATTTAGATCCTAAAAAGAGTCTCGTTACTAAACAATAAGCTAAACAATAACGATGAGAAATATTATTCTCCACATGATTTACAACACATTGTTTGACATTTTGGTGAAACCCAGAGAAGCAACTGAATCTTAAAGTCACAATAACAACACATCTATAAATAGTCATAATTTGATTTTACAGCTCAAGAACAGTAGCATCCCCTTCCATTCACTCATGAAGTGTAAATGAAAGACAGATGTCATGGTCGAGCCCCTTTGATGTGTTAAATTCATTCAGCCCACCGTAACACAACATGAGAGTTAGAGACTGTGAAGATGATAAGAAACTAACTTAACATATACCAGAGGGTGTATTAGCATTGATACTCCTATAAAGTATATATGGCCATGCCCACATATACCCTGCTTCCTTGTATTTTTATCTCTAAATGGGACCATCATTTATTAAATGCGTTATTGAAGAAGACTAGAAACTAGAGATTGAGAACATAAACTCATCAGGAAAAGGTTTACTGAGGGGATTGTCTCAGATTACATTACAATTGGACAATCTGCGTCCACCCCCCTGTCCAAAAAAAGCCACATTTGGGTCCCAACTAAACAACATGGAGACTTCAAAGACGCCTTATTTCCAGGGTTCAAACATTAACCCTCAAACCGATGGATGAGGTCAGATTGGCTTCATCCACTTCAGACTACGGCCAACCCTCAGTGTGGCGATCGTTTTATTGAAAAAAAACAACTATTTCTTTCAGTCGGTTTTAATGTGTTCTCTCTTTAGTCTAGAACATCTGTAATTATTGAAATGAGTAATTCAACCAGTGCCAGCAATAAAAGAGGAAACCACAGGGTCAACATGAGACACAGAGAGGGGATTGCACTTCATTAACACAGGATGCTTAGGCTCTGTTTTGGAATTATTGTAAAAAAAACAAACAGGAGGTACCTTTCAGCGGTTCAGTGACTGACTGATGAACCGAGCCATGCCACTGGAGCTGCCAAAGCTTTATCTCTTCATCCAAAGTCTCCAAAGGTTTTTGTTTCTACGGGATGAATTATTCATTTTCCTGCTACTCCAGCAGAAGAAAAGAGAAAAAATGTTGGTCAGGACGCTGATCGGTCCGCATCACGCTTGGGCTCGTCCAGGTCGGCTACAGTCACGTCAGCCAAGAGTTGACAGATTGAATTCCAAAGATCCAGAATCTAAAGCTCATATCTGAATTTAAAAAAAAGATTTCAGACGTGTTTTTTTCTGTTTGTCCTCTGAGTTTCACCTCAGTTACAAGTTACACCTCTGTGTTTGCAGCACAGTCAGAGGAAGTAAACAGGTGCGCTGGTGGCTGGTGCTCCGATGTGTGTGTGTGTGTGTGTGTGTGTGTGTGTGTGTGTGTGTGTGTGTGTGCGCGCGTTGGTGCTGCAATGTATGTTGGTGTGTCTCAGCGTGCCCTGTGATGCTCACAGTCATGACAGCAGACAGAGGAGCAGGGAAAAGTAGCTGCAGCTAGGCTACATCAAACGTGCTGAATACTCAGCATAGTTTTTTATGACTTTTTGATAAAACATTTACCCGCCCTGGTGGCGGCTAGCCCTCTGAAAAGTACTGGCCAAACGGAAAATCTACCCGCATTTGGCGCTTGGCGGGTGTTAATTTCGGACCCTGGTTACACCCATTGTAGACAGTCATGACTCACAGAGTTATTTTCAGAGGATATACTTGATTTATATATTTAAGTGTGAAAAATCACATATAAAGACTTTAAAGCATTACAAGTGAATTTCTATTCCCACCATTTTGGATTTGGGTTGAACTTCTGACCCTTTAGGAAACAATAATATCACCTCTCAGCTGCACTGTGCTCTCATAAAAACAAAACTATTATCAATTTCTGAATAAGAAAAGAAGATTCCACACTCGAACAGTGGAGCTGTTTCCAAAACCATCCTTTGGCTTGATTTGCTCAACTTTGGCTGACATGGGGGAGCAGCTTCAAGTGGCTCCTGGCAATACCCTGGATGTTATTATTCACTCTTAAAACCACCAACCATCGACACAGGAGAGATTTTTCATATTTTGACGGGAAAACAGTCAGCTTTATTATTACGGAGTTTACAAGTAGCCTGGGGTGATTGTGTTTGGGATCTAAGAACAGAACGTGACATTTCAAAGCTTTACGACATTTTCAAAGCTGAGCTATTTCCACCAGAACTTCTTGATGTGTCTCTACGCTTAACTTAATACAGCTTTGTTTTGCATGATAATAGACATCTTCATACTGTGCACATGTGTTCAAATGAATCGCTGAGTGGGGAAGGACCTTTTGCTGTGTCATCCATCATGTTTCCCTCTCTCTAACCTCGTCCCTCACCGAGGTGAACAGGGCGTGTGTGCCTACACAGCAGGGGCTGATGGGAGTATATGTTTGGGTTTGTATGTACAGTCCCAGTGACCCTTCCAGGACCCCGAGAAGGCATGAACAAAAGCAACTATTAGAACACTTTAGAATAAGGCACATAGAATAGATAGATCATCAATATTTACATAAGATATGGCTCCACACACACATGCACAGAGGGCCAGTTTAAACAAATATCACAGTATTAAAACAACACCAAGACATAACAGATAACTTTTTTTTCTTTCCCACCTTGTGTTTATCCTCCCTCCCTTTTCTGCTACCCTTTCATTTCCTCTCAGGTCCACAGTCAGGCAGCGCGGTCAGCCCGATTCTATCGTTGATAAGATACAGTGGAGTCCCATGGACCCGCTCTGACCAGCCCAAACTATCCAGGAGATCCCAGACTTAGAGCCGTAGTGGGCAGCTCTGTCTGAGATTATGGTGTCTAAGGGTTGTTTTTTGTAGCATTGTGTTGCAGTTCAGTTCAGAGTTTTGCTGCATAGCGGGCACTTTCATACAAAGCAAATACAGTGCATCAAGATGGTGGCTCTGGTTTCAATTACAGGAATTGCAACTGAGGAAATCTCAGATCTGATCTACTTGAGTTGTTCTATGTTCAGTCCAATGAAAAGCACAGCTAACACAGAGGCTCCTACAACCGTTCTGTATTCTAGAAAAGCACTCAATGAAACATAAAACTCAATAAAATTAAACACAACTGATGTTCAGATTCAAAGCTCCAGAGGCGGGGTACAGTAGCAGAAATTATCCAAGACGTTGTCAATGACAGTGACATCATGTTCGATTAAGTTCTACTTTTATGACGGGCCGGAAAAGCTTCTGCAATGTTAGTCAGAAATGTGGTGAGTTCAAGTTTTTTCAGGGGAATATCTGGAGGCCCGGTGGGTTCTGGAATGTTTGTCAGAGACTTTCAGAAACACAGGTAAAATCTGGAATGTTAATCCAGGGCTTTCTCAGAGTCTGTGAGTTTGAGAATGTTGTTCAGTAACTCCCAGAGGCCCGGTGGGTACCCCTTAGGTTCGTCAGAGACTTTCAGTAGCCTGATTAGTTCCAGAATGTTCGTCAGGTATTTCCAGATCCCTGAAAGATCCTTCAAATGTTGGCATGCGATTCCAGAGGCGTGAACAGCTTTTACAAAGTGTGTCAGGTACTTCTAGATTCCAAGAGGCTTCCAGATGAGGCTTCCAGATTGTTGTGAGGAGCCTTACAGATTCCTAACAGCCTCTAGAATCTCTTTTAGGGGTATGCAGAGTCTTTTGGGGTTCTAGAATATTTGTCAGAGACTTTCAGTAGCCTCGCCAGTTCAGGAACATTTGTCAGAGATTCCCAGATAAATGAAAGGTTCTAGAATGTTAGCAAGCGACTTCCAGAGGTGTGAGCAGCTCTCGAATGTTTGTCAAGAACTTCCAGATGCCTGCAGGATGCTTGTTGTTGACAAGTGACTTCTAGATTTGTGGAGGGGGTTATAGAATGTTTGTGTGGAAAATCTGGAAGCTTTAGATGTTCTAGAATGTTGGTATGCTTTTCCGGAGGCGTGAACACCTTTTACATGTGTGTCGGGTACTTCTAGACTTCTAAAAGAGGCTTCCAGATTGTTGTCAGGAGCCTTACAGATTCCTGAAGGGCTCCAGAATCTATTTTAGGGGTATGTAGAGTCTTTGGTAGTTCTGGGAATGTTAGTTAGCGACTTCCAGAGGTGTGAACAGAATGTTTGCATGGAAAATCTAGAAGCTCTAGATGTTCTAGACTCTTGGTCAGTGGCCACATAAAGCCACTTGGGTCCTAGAATGTTTAAGCCTAAAATATTTGTGAGACATTTCCAGATCCCTGAAAGTTCTCGAGTGTTGATAAGTGACGTCCAGAGGTTCGAATTGCTCCGGAATGTTTTTTCAGGAACTTTCAGATGCCCAGAGTATCCTAGATTGTGGTTTAAGTGATTTAAAGATTCATGGAGGGTTACAGTACATGTGTCAGGGGGTTCCAGAAGCTTTTGGGGTTCGAGAATGTTGGTCAGTGACTTTAGGAAACAGTGAGGGTTCTGGAATATTTGTCAGGGATTTCCAGACCCTACGTAGGTTTCTCTATGGTGGTCAGTGACTTCGAGAGGCATGTAGAGTGCTCAAAGGCTTGTCAGGAACTTCTAGAAGACCAGCTGATTAGTGATTTGTACATTTCTCAAAGGGTTATAGAATTCCTGTCAAGGACCTCCAGAAGACTTTGGGGTTCTACAGAATATGTTGAAGCCTTGAGAGTTTTAGAATTTTTGAAAAAGGTATTTCCAGATCCCTCAAAGGGTTCTAGACCTCTGGTGACTAACAGAAACCTGGTGGGTTACAGAATATCTGTCAGAGACTTTGAGAAGCCTTGTGAGTTTGAGAATCTTTGTCCGGGATTTCCAGATTCATGAAAGGCTCTGGAATGACTTTCAGAGGCCTTCAGGGTTCTAGACTGTTGGTCAGCAACTTCCAGGTGCAGAGAGTGGTTGGTCGGTGACCTCCCCTTAGGGTTCTAGAATCCTGCAGGGTTGTAGAATGTTGGTCGGTGACTTCCAGAAGCTCGTGGAGTTCTAGAAGGTTTGTGAAGAACCTCCTGGAGGACTGAAGTATGAAGGAATCCAGAATGTTGGGTAGCGACGTTGAGAGGCACGAAGGGCTCTAGAATGCTGTAATTTGGGCTCTGAACCGAAACCTTTAACAGAAGCCTCCTCAGTCACTGAAGCTTTCAGAAGTACGATGTAACAAACTTTTCCAGAGCGATTGGAGCAGTTACTGAAAAACACAGATGGAGGCTCTGGGCGGTCTGACCCCAGAACGCTGAAGAAACCTCTAGAACCTTGTGCTGTGGGCAAAGCTGTCAGACATGATGATGTTCTTGTAGAAGTTGTCGGTGCGCGTGGAGCAGTAATCTTTCACCTTGACGATCATCTGGCTGACGGGGAGGATGGCGGAGGAGGAGGACGAGGAGTTGGGATCCATCTCTGAGGAGGAAGGGGACGACGAGATGCTCTTAGGGCTGATCGGGCTGGAGTAACATTTATCTGCATTCAGGGAGCAAAAAAAAGACACAAGGGTTATTACTTTTAATTAAATCCTCTCAGAAATGTTAGAAGGAAAGGATTCTTTCACTTCACTTCTCATGGTGAAAAGTTGCAGTCAAAGCAAACATTTCAACATCGTATATTAGTGTTACCACAAGATTAAACAGAACTTTTACACCATTCTAGTGTTACTGTTTTATTTAAGGTGGTATGTTTAAATAACCTTTTTATACAGTAACATATAGGAGAGGTATGTATAGTTATTTGACAAATATGAAAACAGGTCAACTTTCAGAGATATTAAAGCTAGAGGAGGTATGTGAGTGATTTACTGATGTATGTTTCTACATTCACAGTATGTATATGTATATATTGGTGGAGATCTGAAATTATGTTTTAGTCCTCCCATCCAAAGCTAAACACTTCAACTTTTACCATTCGTGTTGGCCTGGTGAGAACATTTGATGGGTTTATCAAATTTTAATCACATAATGGTTATTATTTCAAGATTTCAATAAGACATTTTTACTTTTTAAAAAAGCTATGAAACCCCAAATACACACAAGTTGACTTCAATTATAACATTTTTCTTCTAAGACACAAGCTTGTGTTACGACTGAGAGTAGCATGAAGATGACAATGTACGGGAAAACCGTCCACATGGACCTGTATTTTAATTTTCACTGGCCAACCCTTACAAAAAAACATCTTTAAACTGGAGGACACAGACAGGAACCTGCAGGGGGTCTAGGGGAACCTCTATGCCAGCAAGTATAAGAATCCACCACGATTTCAGAATGAACCATCCACACCAAAAAAAGAAGCAAGAAAAACAGTGAACTGGCTTCTACTGGGAACTGTTAAGGTCAGTGGAATCAAGCAGGAGTCAGTTGATAGCCGGCCAAACAACACAAAAGATCTGATGCCAAAGATCAGTTTGAACAGGAATGAGGGATACCATCCCCCCCGAATAAATCAAAATTCCATAATAGAATCAAAATTCCATACTTTGGTCTCATGACCAAGAGTGAGCCAGCTCCATTTTTAGGATTAGGGCCGTAAATATCGGGGTTTTGATCTTAATGAGACAATTGCAGTCAAATCCTTTCCTTGAAAACTGATCTGGCCTTCTTTCAACTGAACAAATACAAAAGCTAAGATCCTCTAAGCCCTCAATCTGCTCTTGGGTCAATTTCATACGAACTCGCCATTTCTCCACCAGGTTTCAATCTGAGAAACGATTGCTACCTCATGTTACTCTCAAAGGTGGCTGCTCTGCATTCTCTTTGGGAAACAACAGGTCTACTGGGCACAAGCAGTTTGGGCAACCATCTGTACTGGGCCTTTACGTCTCTACTTCCTTATTTAGAGAGGGTCTTATGTCAGTGTGGACCCCTGATTTCCAATTTACCAGACAATCTAGTTGTTGTAGGATTCTTGGATTGATTAGTTCTGTTTTCTGTAACCTCGCAGTAAGAACAACTTCCAGAGCCAACAGACTAGACGCTGACTAGACTCTTCTCCTCTGTCGCCCCCCAGTGGTGGAATGAACTTCCAAACTCCATGTGATCTGCAGAGTCCCTCTGCACCTTTAAGAAAAAGCTAAAGACCCTGCTCTTTCATGAATACCTACTAACTTAATGATGATGGTCTCCATATTATTGATGATGATGATGGTAATGACGATGGTTTTTGTTTGATAACGACGACTTATAAGATGGTTTCTATACTGATTAGAGCTCTCAAGAACTGCCCTCAATGTTGTGCTTTGCCTCTGGTCACTTCCTGTCAGCACCTGTGGTCACTTCCTGTCAGCACCTGTGTGTCCAATCAGACTCAAAGCTGATCGTTTGCTCTTACTGACATTGTTCCCTTTTTTCTAGATCCTTGCTTGTGTTGTTCTTACTCTCTGATGTACGTCACTTTGGATAAAAGCGTCTGATAAGTGAATTGTAGAATAATACAAGCGAGGCGATTGAGGCCACCCTACTGTTCCAGCAGCAGCATCATTTATAAAGACATCTTCCCTTTTCCACTCCATTCAAAACGTGTGTGTAGCAAATATAGTAAGACAACTCTTCATGTTGTATTTGGATATTTTACGCTGCAGTTGTTTTCAGACCTTGAAAACTCTCCATGTCGCCATATTTTGTCAGAGAACAGGATTGGAAGCATATGGAACGATGTGTGGTACACGATTAACAAACAGGGTCTGATGGGCCAAGCTTCCTGGTAAGCGTCCTTGTTCTGTTGAAGCGTCCAATGAAAACATTGGAAAAGTTGAACAGGCTGGTTCTGAAGCGGACCCAAGACGTCTTGTGGAAACTATAATCTGGTGTTGTCTGAAGATTATTGTTGGTTCCGCTTGAATAAGAACATGTGGCATTGTTGGCAGAAAATTCAATATTGTACATCACAAATTAACCCTGATGTGAAGCTGATCATTTATATATAAATAAAACATGAAGTATTTGTAAATGCATATATATTATTGCAATCTCGTTCAATAAACTTTCATACCGTTTAGTTTCCCTGGTTTTTGTCAGGCTTTAAGACTCATGACACTACATGGAAGCTTCTGTGGTTTTCTGTCGACTGCACAGTTAAGTTGGCACCAATCTTTTTTTTTTTCTCCTTGTTGGGAATGCCATCCTTAATCTAGAGCAATGTGCTGCAACTTGGAGCAACACCAGCAGCCTTTAGAAGGTTGGAACATCTCTGAACTCTTTATGGTAACTCAGCCAAAGGTTGCAAACAGAACAGATATAATTTGCGCCAAATCAAGCACATACTCTGTCGGTGTGCTGGACCTTTTGGTGTCATCAAAAGATGTGAGAATATTTTGTAGGAGGCGATCATTTAGATTGTCTTTGAATCATGCTGGTAAGCCAAAGTCTTTGTTGGCATGAGAAAAGCTCTTTGTCATTCGTTCCATCGGTGCCTAACGAAACAACAAAAGGAATGAAGTTCTGCTCAGCCATGAGTCCGATCCTCGCTTCCAAACAGAGTCTCTATGCAACATGAAGTTAGAGGTCAAAAGATAGTTGTTTGCTGGCCGGGGCCGCAGTCACGGCTTCCTTCATTCAAGCATCCCGGACCATCACTTCATGTTCTGACAGCTCTGATTATTCTTCTGGCTCCGTACAGAATGCTAAAGATGATGCTGTCCAACAAATTAGACTTTTAGATGCATCCCCCCGTGTGCAGATGTCACACAGGGATGTTTCTTTGTGTTCTCAAATTTCCACTGAAACTGAGAGACATTTTGTCTTTGTATACACTGTAGGGTGCACTTTAGGACGAGGTATGGAAACTGAGAGTTGATCTCATGTCACAATAACAGCATCTACCTCTGGTCTAAACAACACATTTACGGATGGATGGATCCTCCAACATCTGGAAACTTTACATCGGGGTTCTGACGCTGGTCAGAAAACATCCTGTGTTCAGTTTATGTGAAGTACAGATGCTGGTCGTTGGAAAAACAAACGTTACCGGTGGTACAGTAAATCTTTAAGTTATGTGTTTGACATTTAAGATCTTAACGTCGAAAGTATCATCATTTTATCATCTGGATGAGTCGTAGGAGAAAAGGCTTAACAGAGAACAGTCGTGTGCTGTTTCAATTCTACAATTCACTTAGCAGACGCTTTTTATCCAAAGCGACGTACATCAGAGAGTAAGAACAACACAAGCAAGGATCTAGAAAAAAGGAAACAATGTCAGTTCACCTTCACATCTGTGATAGTGTAGTTTAAGGCCAAACAGGAAACTGGGGGCCTATTTTGAAACTGAAAAAGTGATCATATGGAAGCATTGTGTTAAAGGCTTAATATGTGATTTTTCACACTTAAATGTAGAAATCAAGTATATCCTCTGAAAATAACTCTGTGAGTCATGACTGTCTACAATGGGTGTAACACTGTCTGTGATGTTTTCAGAGTTTTCAGAGTCCTATCTTCACTTTGTTTACATCGCCAGGACGGCCGGCTGACTCCTCCCCTCGTGTATAAAAGTTGTTTAATTGAGGGACTAGAGAAAAGAAGAATAACATACTGTACTCACTGCTTAACTGTGTTTCTAGATCACGCTCATTTCAGGTAAATTTACATGCAGTGTGAAGATACGAGCAGAATAAAGATCGCTAGCATTAGCATGCTAACACAACAATGCAGCGTGAGTTGTTTTGGTTTCATGCTGGTGCTCAAGGGCGACATCTGCTGGATCAAAAAATCCAGTATTCTTCATTTAACTGCAAGTGGAAACACCCCAATCCCAAAAAATGAACTCAAGTAGCTGGTGGAAATTGCGACGCTACGATCGCAACAATGACCGCAAATTCAACCGATCGAACTATCTGTCTGTGTTGCTTCTTACAGGTGGAGTGCCTTAGGTTTCCTCTGATTGGTGACCTGCTACAGTTAACAGGTACTGGTCTGCCTGGAGTAGCTGGAAGCAGGGCTAGAGTGAATCTAGACACTTCTCATGAGAGTGAGGGGAAATGAACAGTGTGCTCTTCCAGACGATGTTTTCCAACAAACTTCCATTGTCTCTTCTTTTTTGTTTGTTTATTTCCATAGCAACTGTTAAAGGTCTCATATTCTGTAAAATCCTCTTCTCCATGTTCCTCTAACTCTAATATGTGCCCCTAGTCCGTCTACAAACCCCCCAATGATGAGAAAAGTCCATCCTCTCAGTCTTCTGTCTGCTCCACTTTTCAGAAAATGTGTGCTCAAACAGGCCGTTTGGAGATTTTCCCTTCATGACATCACAAAGGGCAGTAGCCCCTCCCCCAGGTGGGTGACACTCCCACAGCTAGGTGTTTGTTCTGCCCTCTGAGTCTGCCTTCTCACCGTAAACAATAGGACATGGAGAGAGAAAGACCGAGTACACCCAAGCCCTTCCAGAGAGGGGGCGTGGTCAGACACAGCTCATTTACATATTTAAAGGTACAGACACAGAAACAGCCTGTTCTGAGCAGGGCTGAAATAGAGGAGTTTATAGACATGATCAAATACAGGATCAGAGTGGATTTAGAACAAGACACTTCACACACATGTTTGGAGGAGCTCTGAGACTTATTTAAACTGAAGAAGAAGAGGAGGAGGAGGATATGTGACCTTTCTGTCTTTTTGTTTCTGTTGTCTCTATGTTGAGGTGTTGAAGTTTTCTGATGTTGCAGCTTGTGTGGTGGAGACTCCCCCTGCTGGGGTTGACTGGTACCTATTTCAGACATTTTATAATTAGTCTGACCTGAATACGTTTGTGAAAATCGCCTGCTACATGCTGAAGAAGAGCGTCTGCTTGAAATGTCCGTGAGGTTGTTAAAGTAACATTTGGAGTGCTGTCCTTTTCTCTTGTGATTTGTCTCAGTAATGTCATTACTGCAGGACCTCATTAACGGTCCAGCGGCTCAGTGATCTCATTTGGCTAAATATAAATGTGTAACTGACATTAGCTTCTAAAGGTTTTGAGGCTTTGAAAGAATCTTCCTTTTAGTGTTTCATAAGTCAACACTAAGACGTACTACAATATTAAAAGGTACAAACTGTAACACATGTTCTGGCTGCTGGTTAGCATAGCTCGTGAGGCTAATTAACAGTGACATGCTGAGAGCTTGAACAAATATTATTTCCACCTCACAACAGTTAGTTACAGGGATGTAGCAAGAAGGCTCCTGCAACTGGTTTATAACATTTGTATTGTTGTAGATGTATTTTAATGTATCCTCATATCGTGTTATGGGATTTTATGTAACTGAATGTTCTAAATTTTAATCTGTTGTTTACACAAAGGCCCAACTGGGGACACGAGTTGGAAATTAGCAACAGCTATATACTCTTTATGCAGCACATCAGTTTCATGCTTTGTGTTGAAATTATGTTAAATTGCATTGTCCCTATTAAATAAATAAATTCAAATCAAGATGTCTTTGGGAGAAAATGGATTCTACCCAAAACTGTGTTTGGGGAGATTTAAAAACAAAGAGAAACACCCGGAAACAGCCAGATTTCATGGCATGAAGTCTAAGTATTCTGCTCAAGGTCGGCGATAATAACTGCACACTTGTTTTAGATACAAACTGGAAAGGGAGATTGGAAGGCTTGGTAGTTGGAGCTCATTGACTTGGGATCAAACCCTGCACAGAATGTTTGCACGCTCAATTGGATGGAATTACAATAACTAATCAAGGTTTTCAAATAACAACAGTGACTCAGATCGTGTTTATTACATGCATGATCTGATGGTCAGGACAGGAGCACGGGACCTAATGCAGGACCCATAATACCTACGCTATTCTACATAGCTGTTGCAGGTCGCTGTAGCTGCTGCATCCCCCTTACTCTCAGATGCACCCTAAGGCCCCCCGTGTCCACCTGGTGTGAGTGCCAGCATCTCTTTTTCAGTTGTTTTCTATGAGTAAAGAGCGTTTGTAGCAGAAAAAGTGCTGCGCCCAGCATCTTTTTTCTGAGCGCTCCGCTTTTTTTAATGTGGCCTCTCCGAGGGCACAAGTTGAAAATCTTTCATCTCACCAGAAAGGCGCTGTTGACGTCACCGGCGCTCTTTTCCAAATGTGTGAAATTCCCTGTAGTTTTAGCCGCCTACAGATTGTGTCTTGCACCAACATCCTCCTCGCTCCGTGTCTGGTCGGGAAATAAACGATCTCAAATATAAAACGTGCAGTAAAAAGTAACGGAGCAGTGACGGTCATACAGCGGCCGTTGTCAACAGACTGTTGTCATGGAGACAGGACGGACGTGAAGCACTTTTCTGCCCAGAAAAAAACGCCACTCATTTTGTTCGAGTTCTGACCAACGCTCCTTATTCAACCCCTTGAAGAGTCAATGAGAAGCAAGATTGGAACTGATCATTAATTTCCATTAAAGTGTTTGTTCGAATAAAATACTTTCAGTTTTCTTCATGTTTAACTGGTCCTAATAATTTAGTAATTTGTAAGTAAAGGACAAACATGTTTGTGCTAGCTTAGCATAGCTGTTTTAAATACTCCTACTGTTCTCTGGGCGATGACTGACTCTTAACACCGACCATTAAACATGATCAACAGCAAAGGAAGAACAGCTGGACACGTCAGTCTGGATAATTTATCCAGTGTAAGGTCATGATTTGTTTGTGTTTTGGTAATGATCTCTGCAGCCAAACGCTGACAGAAGAATGTTAAATATCGACGTCTAAAACCCGTCTGGCAGCAGCGATATCTGAAGGGGATTTATTAGCTTTTAATTTTACACCGCTACCTGCCAAGAAACGGTCTAATTTACCTTTTCTAGTCCAGACATCCAGAGTCAGGAGGGGATGAATCAAACCGGAGCATCAGAGACCGAGAGAACACATCTCAAAGCTTTTCAGAGTACTTCAAACCTGATGCTGCATTAGTCAGATCATGTTTCATGATTCATTCAGTCACATGGAAAATCAAGACGTGTTCTTCAGGACGTTTAGCTCACTGTGTGTTTTGGCTCGTGCGTTATCAGGGGGAATTCTTGGCAAGTGATTGGAACAATGTAAATGATTATATATGATATGTGAGTAATTTAAAGAAACGGTATGTCTGTAACTCGGTCCAGCTCGGACAAAGGGCCTTTAACCAGTTCCAAAATTTCTAAACTGACACGTCAAGCCTTCAGAGTTTAACAAATATAGAAATAAAGAAAATAAATTAAGTTGTTTTTCGACCCTACAATTTAAAGGGATCTACAGACCATCAACAGCTAGCTTAAAATCAACATCCCAAAGCCCTCTAACAGTTTCAACCTCACAGTGAATCAGACCCTTCAACTCAAAAACAAGGCAACGTTGAATGTTGCTACAGCTTCCCTTTCAGTGCAGGCAAGAAGCCACCAAGAACCCGGCTAACATGTCTCAGACCGGTTTGATCAGCCCGTCGTCTCACTTCCTTTACTCTGGATGAGAAACAGAACCATAATGACCAATCCCAGCTGAAATCACTGGCACATGAATCTGAGCAGGTGCTTCTCCGTACCACTACCAATCAAAAAGTTATAGGTTGTAATTTGTTTATGCACCATGAGCCACATAGGACCCATCTGCTGTCTAACGCTGAAGGGAACCGTTTGGTCTTCCAACATCAGTTACATGTTAGAAAGGCCAATAAAGCTTGCTTATGAAGGCTATTGGGGAGCCTTGGATGGAACAAATAATGTAGGACTTTCATGTCGAGGACTGGCCTTAGAAAAGACCTAAGACAGTATGCCAGTATACCATGAAACACACTAAGAGGGTACCTTAAAAAGGCACTCAAGTGTGCCTTAAAGCAGTCCTAATGATGCTGAAACATACTATAAGGAGTACCCTGAAATGATGATTACCCCACCAATTAAAAATTAGCAAAATGAAGAAACCGTAATCCCATAAGGGAGGGATCCTGCAGACTGAACTGACCATGTTAAAAAAAATAAGAAAATAGGCCTTAGTTCAGACCATGATGGTTACATGGAAACTGATGTTAATCTTGAACATACAATTTAAACCTAAAACTGACAGAAACAATGCATTAAAGAGAGGGTTCCTTGAAGCAGACATGAAAGGTTAAATTAACACAGAAATGGAAGGGCTACTCTTGAACAGGATGTCTTGAAACTGATACTGTACGGGTACATTGATACCATTATGCATTGCTTTATTGCGCTTTGTTTACACACTATGACAGGGACGACTTGACAGCATTAGCATTTAACGACCTTGGATGAAAACACATTGGACTCATGTACAAATAATTCATCATAACTGGACGTTAGATATCATTCAATACTTAATCCATCAAACCAGTCATTGTAGGAGGGCACATTGACCCAAGTAATTTATTGCTGGGATATACTGTCGAGGAATTTGAAAAACATGACCTCAGGTGAAAAGGTAAAAGGTTTTAAAAAATGATGCTAACTGGGACCGCGGGGGAAGCTTTAATGCACTCCATAAATTCAGAGGTTTAAAAAAAGCTGACTGTTAAACTATTTAAGTTCTCAAAGTCTTGAGTGGCCTGATAGGAGGAAAGGAGTTGGTCTGTCATGCTTGGAAGCAAATCAGATGTAACATCCAACATTGTCTGACAGTTTCCCATAACAGCCACAAGCTGAGTTCAGACTTTACTCTAGAGTCTGAACATGAAGGTTTCTAATCGATCAAATCTGTCTGGAAATCAGGAGACTTGCCCTTCACAAGCACCTCTCAGCTGCCTCAGTTAATGCATCATCGGGGTGTTTGCATCATTCAGTGAAGTCTTTGGCTGAGTTACCTCAGGGTGTAAGCAATGACAGCGAGGATCAGCAGGAGTCTATTTCCATGCTGGGGATTAGCGTTGATAAGATAACAGGATGGATGCTTCTCAAAAAGAAATACAAGGACAAAAAGTATCACAACCTTGAACCTAGTAACCTTAAAAGGGAATATTTTAAACATCCCTGGGAAATAATGTTTTCTTGGTGTAAAGAATGAGGTGTCATTCTGAGAAAATGAAAAACTATCCAGAAGTTTGAAAGCTCATCGGGCCACAAAACTCTGCTTACTAACCAGTGATTACAGCTTTGTCTTTGGAGTTATTAACATGTTTTTAAAAATATTTTCATTATTAAGGTCTCCTCTACACCAAAAATTGAAGTGGGTCTTGTTAACCCCATATGAGGAGTTAATCAAAGTATGACCCCTGAATATGGCCCTGGTTGGTTGGTTCCAGGCGAGTTTTAGGGGGCTGTTAATGGCGAATCATGCAAATATGAGGGCTTGCCTCGACCACACCGTTTAAGTAGTTAGAAAGATTCTTATAACTTATCATACATCAGGTCTTCTCTAGCTGTGCACCATATTTGAGTTTGATCAGATGTATCCCCTGGGAGGAGTTCATCCACATATGACTCCCTTTATGGGGGCTGTTTCACGACTAATCATGTTAATGTGAGGGCTGGCCCTGGCCATTCCCTTTGAGCAATTAGACAGATTTTAATAACCTTTTATGCATCAGGTCTTATTTAGCTGTACACCAAATTTGAGCTTGATCAGATGTATCCCCTAGAAGGAGTTCATCAGAGAATGACCCCTATGAACTCACCAAATTTAGTAAATGTGGGTGAAACACATTGTGCCGCGTACTTGATCATGCACTCAAAACTGAGATTCATTTGGCACACTCTTTTCTAAACTAAACTGTTGGTGCTAATAAAACAAACGTGAACTTAGCGGTCCAGAAGCCACAGGCTGATACAACAGACTTCTCATCCACTTAAGAAAAGATGAATGCGTTGTTGGTTTTGGACTCTGCCGTATTTGCCAAATAAATAAAACATCACGAGATAACAAAGTCCATTCAATTCTTCCTGTTTGCTAACATGCACCAGAGGTTTTAAGGCTCTGTAGACAACATAAAACAGCATTATCAGGACCATATCAGGGTAACAATGGGCTCTGCTCAGAAGCATGAAGTCAGTGTTTTCATGATAACACCCCAAATTCGACCACAAGTTTGTTTGCAGTGCAGAGCATGAGTATATACAACAATCTGAAAACATATGTGCGATGAAATATGGGACGTGACAAGTGCATGCATTCCTGTGGGCCTGGAGCGCACACACACACACACACACAAAAACACTTATACATACACTACTACACTGATAGGGTTCAATGCAAGACCTTTAGGTGTGTGTGTGGTCCACAAACATGCTGCCGCAAAAACCACACGGCAAGATTTACAGCAACAGTCCCTGACATCGGTGACGAGCAGATTCCCAGAAGCCTCTGTGCTGACAGGAATTTGTTTTCAATCTAAGGAATTTTCCCTCGAGAAGCTACTAGGAGTCTTGAGTTTACCCAAGTGTCGACATTCACTCACAGAGAACAACTACTGTAACAGAGAGTTACTTTGTGGGATTATTGAACTAAGAAAAGTAGAAAGTTGGATGTTTTTTGAGGGATTAGCTCCTTCCCATCTGGTAAGAAATCTGGAGTTTCTTAAATTAAGCTAAAATAAAATAGGACATGAAGAAAGTCATTTGCAGCTGTGGGCATGAAGACATGTTTAATAGTAATAATAATAATAATGCAAATCGATTTTTTATAGCGCTTTTCAAAGATGTTTAAATGTTGTGTTGATGAAATGTCCCGGGGACTGGGATCAAAAAGGATCTGTAAGCGACTGATGTTTGATTTATGTCTTTGTTGTCTTTTCAGAAATCCCTTTTTGTTTCACTCAGTGGACACTTTCGTTTTTTACGACCCCATACTTTGAAATATCTTCAGCCGGGAAGTTTAAAAACAGGCAATGGAGAGCAAATACACAGGAAGCTCCTTGTTTTCTGATTATACAGATTTAAACACACAGACTGTCACAAACACAGGGAGAGCCTTTCACTACCTCTGAAGGTGAGATAATGAGTCAACACAGTAATATAAGCTCCCCACACCTGGTCTTAATCACAGCCAATCAGTCACACACACCTGACTGAGCTGAGTGGATTCTGTCACCACTCACGCTGTTACAGGACGTCATTTTATCGTCCTTTAATGGACTGTTTGTGCAGAGCGATCATTGTTTTCACGCATGGATAAAAATGATTACTTTGACTAACCACACATCACACATGAAACTCATTTTCCTGAGGTTTCAGATGAAGTCTAACATTTGAGTGTTGCTCTGTATTTTGGTGCACAGATGTGAAATGTATCTGAAACCAGCGGGGGATTGATTCGGTCTCTGTGGGACTTCACTTCATGGTGTAACATTTGGACTCAGAACACAGCGCTTGGACTTCACGTCTGCCAAAACCGTCTGAACATTTATTGTTAATTCAGAGGAACAAAGCTCGATTAATCACTTCAATGTCCGCCTCTAATGTGAACCACAGCGTCAGCCTGTTGTTACTCTGCTCTTATCAACAAAACAAACACATCACAGTTAAACGTGCCACATGTTAGCGTGGATGCAGTCTGTCGGGGCGTGCTGGTTTTAGCTCCCTGGGACACTCGGGGTGGGTGGGGTTTGAGTGTTTCTTTGGTTATGTGTCAATGGCCGAAACATTTTTTGACCTCATCCCCATCAGAGTGTCTCAGGGCGCAAGAAGATGATGTCTTGACATCACAGTGACCGGCCAATCACAACACACAGTGGCGGCTTTTTTCCAAAATGTCTGCCAGCAAAGTTGTCAAATTTGACGTTTCCTGTTTTTTTTTTTGTTTTTTTTTGGTCCAATTAAATTGTTGAATTTGATTGGACTTTGACCACAAACATTTTGGGAAACAGAGAGCGGATCACATTATGCTGAAAGCAGGAAGTCACTCAGCCAATCAGCTTTAGTTTTACCTCCATCGGTCCTCCCACTCTTGCTATTGGCTGGAAGAGAATTCTACACACCAAACACAGAGGTAGATAAACATCACATGTGAGAAGATATCACTGAACCTTCAACAGTCAGAGATACAAACCTGAAGTATGAAGATAAAGATAAACAACGGTTTACCTGCGGACTCACATATTCAGACTTTAAAGAAAACATGGCGACGGTTTCAACCTGGCGAGGGCTAGATGGAGCTTTGTTTCTCTTGCACACAAAACAGAACACATTATGGATTTCTGCTGCGTCACCATGGTCGGTTCTGGCTCCAGAAACAAAGATGGCGTAGGGCAAAAATCATGAAGCTTCAAAACAGTCGTCAACAAACCAATGGATGACTGGATGGAGGCTACGTTCATTTTTTTATATACAGTCTTTGAGTCTGGTCATTTTTTTTCAAATCTATAAGTTTTATTAGGACTGATGGAAATTATGTTAAAGGAAGTTAAAATAGGACTACAGTTTGCCCACCGACCCAAATGAAAGGAACATTTATTTTGTCTTTTATCTATTTGAAAATTAAACCAGAATGATGTTTAGTTTCAGGTCTGAATATGTTTGAGTCTGCATGTGAACCTACTTTTTACACATCAGAATAAAGAGATAAAATCTACATTCTGCAGTGTTTGGATCGAAGACAAATCATCTTTAGAAAAGCTGTTTAAACAAAATCAAATCAGACACTTAAAATGTGTTTTCTGTGTTGATTTTAAGTGCCACATCTGAAGTTTTCATCTCTTCATTCCCCTTCAGATCCCTCTGCATCTTCTTCACATTTCCAACCTGTTTTTATTTGTGTGTGTGTGTGCATGTCTCACCTGTGTTACTGTGTCTCTTGGTGAACGGGTTTAGCGTAGCTTTAGCTTTGGACGTCCAGTTAGCGGTGCTGGAGCCAAACGAGCTGGAGGACAGAGACTTCCCCAGGTTTTCTGAGCTCACCTTCTTCGTGTTGTTGGTGGCCGTCTTACTCCAGTCTGCAGCGGATACACAAAACAATCGATCAATACCTTCTTTCTTTTCCCATCATACCTTCTCTTTTATCTTTAAAGGAGCAGTAAGTAACTCTGACCCCTAGTGGTTAAAATGGGTACTGCAGTCTAAATTCTAAACATCATAGAGAGCTGTCTCCCCCCCCCCCCCTCCTCTCTAGAGTCCATGCTCACACAGGTCACCATGTGGTGGACTCTGAAGCTTCAGTGTTTATCCAGCTCTGCATGGGTCTGTAAACCTTTCTGTGTTCTAACCTCTCTCCATTTTTCAAAAGCATCTCCAATATTGATCCTAGTTTGAGCACGTTTCTGCTCGTGGAGCTTATTAGAAACATGCAGAGGCTTTTTAGGTCGGGTACAATCACTTCTATCTGAACCACTTCTCTTGCCCGCTTCCATCGCTGCAACACCTGTTGACCTGATAACTGCTCTCATATCTGACAAACCGAGGGGCGTCCAAAACGGCCGTGTGGGGGCGTGTCTTAAAAGCGCCTACCTTCTCTGGTCCAAACAAATCCAGAGCATTCAGGAGCAGAATCTAAAGTTAGAAGGAGGACATACTGGCTGCTGCATTGTTGTCAGAGAAGCCAGCACTTCAACATGTTTCCTTAATGATCAGATAGTAAGATACCTTTATCATCTCACTGATTGGACCTTTAACCCTTTTTCTTTCTTTAACATCCCTCTGTCTAAGTTACTTTACACATTATCAGATGTGATCGTCGCTAACACAGAACAGATGTGTAAGAGATGATTTCATGATGACCTCGTGGCCTCTTGAAATTAAACTCTAATTTTCTGTGCAGATTCTTGAACATGAAGAGCCTGTTTGCATGCTGCATGATGAACAGCCTGTATCAGACCTGTTATCCACATGAGAGCGTATCATTTTGTTTGGTTGAATTAATGTAACTAATCGTAACCATACGACGAACTGAAGTTTAAAATTCTTGCATCTGTATTACTGGTGGCTGGGGGAAAGGATTCTTTTCCCTCAAGGGATCCCCAACTCTGACGCAACGCCGACTGTATCTACGCTAAAAGGAACCACAGGTCGGATTTAAACCTGGGCTGCCTGCTCTCGAGGACATAAGCCTCTTTACATGGCACGCATGCACTACCCACTAGGCTAAGGGCGCCCCCATTAATCACATTTTTAATAACATGTTGGAAATTCCATTATTTTGCATTTCAAAATAAAAAATGGTAAGGCTTTTATTTTGAAAGTTTGAACTGTCTTAGGCCCTGTCGCTGTGCATCGGACTTGCAGCACTTTTCTTCTCAGCTCACAAACACTCCAGAGAGCACAGCCAGTGCTTTACTGCCCCGAAAAAAACTACAGGTGGACAGGACCTAAGCTGAGAGTACTTTATTTGCTGTGTGCTTTAAGCCCAGAAACAGGAAGTGGAAGGGATCCCAAAGTGAGGTCAAACAGCTTAAAGGAACGGTAACAAAGGTCAATGTGTGATGTCATAAGGTCAATGTGTGATGTCATAAGGTCAATGTGTGATGTCATGAGGTCAATGTGTGATGTCATGAGGTCAATGTGTGATGTCATAAGGTCAATGTGTGATGTCATGAGGTCAATGTGTGATGTCATGAGGTCAATGTGTGATGTCATAAGGTCAATGTGTGATGTCATGAGGTCAATGTGTGATGTCATGAGGTCAATGTGTGATGTCATAAGGTCAA
The DNA here is from genome assembly GCF_963584025.1 of Labrus mixtus. Taxonomy (NCBI): domain Eukaryota; kingdom Metazoa; phylum Chordata; class Actinopteri; order Labriformes; family Labridae; genus Labrus; species Labrus mixtus. The sequence continues at coordinate 1,325,650 of NC_083623.1, forward strand.
TGTGTGATGTCATGAGGTCAATGTGTGATGTCATAAGGTCAATGTGTGATGTCATAAGGTCTTTTACATCACTGAGACTATCTACGGTGAGCCTGAAGGGACAAACATGACATGAATCCTGATTACCTGGTTCAAGCTGGCAGCTCTGATTTTGACCTTTTGATGACATGTGGCCTGAATCTCTAGCTGCGTTTGAGTTCAGATGTTCACATGAATACGGCACATTAAATATGATGAAGTTTGTTTTCTACGTTCACATCAAAACGTTGTTAAGGTGGTATTTAAGGAATGAGGCTCATAATGAACAGACGGAGACCTGGAGGACTTCCCCAAACACGGCTCTCTGTTTGATCTGTTTTTTGATCTGAGTTTATGATTTAATAAAGAGACGCTCTCTCTCTCTGCTGCTGTGGGAACCTGGACCCAGAGCTGCACACACACACACACACACACACACACACACAGACACACACACACACACACACACACACACACACACACACACACACACACACACACACACACACACACACACACACAGGTACCTGAGTTGTCTGACAGTCTGAAGCGTCCGCAGCAGAGATATCTCCTCCATTGTTTCTGCACGTTTTCTTTCAGAGCACAGTGAAAGATGAAGATGAACAAACCTGAGGAGAGAGAGAGAGAGAGAGGAGAGAGAGAGAGAGAGAGGAGAGAGAGAGAGGAGGAGAGAGAGAGAGAGGAGAGAGAGAGAGAGAGAGGAGAGAGAGAGAGAGAGGAGGAGAGAGAGAGAGAGAAAGAGG
>NC_083623.1:1326631-1371631 GCF_963584025.1 Labrus mixtus
GGAGGGAGGAGAGGCTGAAGAAGGGACAAGTAGGAGGGGATAAGGGGGGGGGGGATCTCAGTGTGAGGACCTGATTGGCTGTGAGCCGAGCGTACCTGCTGACACCTGGATGGTGTCGATGTCGGTGCAGTTACTGATGTCTGAGTCTGACCAATAGGAGGAGAAGTTCTGAGGACTGATCAAACTGAGAGAGAGAGCGAGCGAGAGAGAGAGAGAGAGAGAGAGAGAGAGAGAGGAGAGAGAGAGAGAGACAGAGAGAGAGAGAGACAGAGAGAGAGAGACAGAGAGAGACACAGAGAGAGAGACAGACAGAGAGAGACAGAGAGAGACAGAGAGAGACAGAGAGAGACAGAGAGAGAGAGAGACAGAGAGAGAGAGAGAGAGAGACAGAGAGAGAGAGAGACAGAGAGAGACAGAGAGAGACAGAGAGAGAGAGAGAGACAGAGAGAGAGAGAGACAGAGAGAGACAGAGAGAGACAGAGAGAGACAGAGAGAGAGAGAGAGAGAGACAGAGAGAGAGAGAGAGAGAGAGACAGAGAGAGACAGAGAGAGAGAGAGAGAGAGAGACAGAGAAGAGAGAGAGAGAGAGACAGAGAGAGAGAGAGAGAGAGACAGAGAGAGAGAGAGACAGAGAGAGAGAGAGAGACAGAGAGAGACAGAGAGAGAGAGACAGAGAGAGACAGAGAGAGAGAGAGACAGAGAGAGAGAGAGAGACAGAGAGAGACAGAGAGACAGAGAGAGACAGAGAGAGAGAGAGAGACAGAGAGAGAGAGAGAGAGAGAGAGACAGAGAGAGAGAGAGAGACAGAGAGAGACAGAGAGAGAGAGAGAGAGAGACAGAGAGAGAGAGAGAGAGAGAGAGAGACAGAGAGAGACAGAGAGAGAGAGAGACAGAGAGAGACAGAGAGAGAGAGAGAGACAGAGAGAGAGAGAGAGAGAGAGAGAGAGAGACAGAGAGAGAGAGAGAGAGAGAGACAGAGAGACAGAGAGAGAGAGAGAGACAGAGAGAGACAGAGAGAGAGAGAGAGACAGAGAGAGACAGAGACAGAGAGAGACAGAGAGAGACAGAGAGAGAGAGAGAGAGAGAGAGACAGAGAGAGACAGAGAGAGAGAGAGAGACAGAGAGAGAGAGAGAGACAGAGAGAGACAGAGAGAGAGAGAGAGACAGAGAGAGAGAGAGAGAGAGAGACAGAGAGAGACAGAGAGAGAGAGAGAGACAGAGAGAGACAGAGAGAGAGAGAGAGACAGAGAGAGACAGAGACAGAGAGACAGAGAGAGACAGAGAGAGAGAGAGAGAGAGACAGAGAGAGACAGAGAGAGACAGAGAGACAGAGAGAGAGAAAGTAGATGTTAAAAAATGTCCGACGCTTCACTCGGTCATTTCTACAGAATCCCAAGAAGTCTGGAAATCTAAACGCTGATTGGCTTTCAGCTCAAAGCGTTGTGAGGATAAGTGGTTTGACTGGATGTCTGACACATTGTGACACAGTTCATGATTATTGATGATGTGGTTTTTGTGTTACCAGGTCCTGGAGGTGCTCTGGTCCTTGTTGGGGAAACAGGGCAGGAACTGTGTGATGGAGGGTCTGCTCTCAGGCCAGTGGTAGTGCAGCGGGTTCTCCTCCGGACAGTTTTCTATCAGGACGGATAAAAGGTACAATATGTGACAAGGTAGAGTCAGTATCCTGTCTCCTTCAAAATAAAATACAGACTTATGTAGGAACTTTCAAAATAAAATACAGACTACTCCTTCAAAATAAAACACAGACTTCTCCTTCAAAATAAAATACAGACTCATACAGGGACCTTCAAAATAAAATACAAATTTATGTAGGGACCTTCAAAATAAAATACAGACTTATGTAGGGGCCTTCAAAATAAAATACAGACTTATGTAGGGACCTTCAAAATGAAATACAGACTTATGTATGGACCTTCAAAATAAAATACAGACTTATGTAGGGACTTTCAAAATGAAATACAGACTTATGTATGGACCTTCAAAATAAAATACAGACTTATGTAGGGACCTTCAAAATGAAATACAGACTTATGTATGGACCTTCAAAATAAAATACAGACTTATGTAGGGACCTTCAAAATGAAATACAGACTTATGTAGTGACCTTCAAAATGAAATACAGACTTATGTATGGACCTTCAAAATAAAATACAGACTTATGTAGGGACCTTCAAAATAAAAGACAGTCTTCTCCTAAAGTGAAGCTGCTCCATTGTCCCTTCTGGGCCTCTGTACATGTGTGGTGGTGACTGTGTCTGCAGAGACTCTGTCCTCTGACTGGATTTTACTGTTCTGCTTTGTTCTGGTTGACTCGGGACGTTTCTGGGCGGAGCTGGTGTGTTTCCTCCAGCCAATGACAGCGCAGCAGGTGAGTTTAGGAGTGGATACGGTGAATATGACGGACATGCAGAGGCGCTGCTTGTCATTAGGCAAGGCAGGTAACTGCTTGGGGCCCAAGACCAGTAGGGGGCCCCAAAGCAGCGGTCGTAAATGGGCAAATTTTTCAACGACAGTAGGAAACCTCCCTAAGGGGGCCCCATCTGACAGAACTCACTCCTGTTGCCTCGCTTAATGCTGGTTCTAATGAAAATGTAAAAGTCATCCATCACATTGAAACACTTTGGAGTTCCTCACCGACTGATCTGACATTAGTAGACCCGGGTTGGACCTGCAGACCGGCTCCCATCAGCCCCTCAGAGCCGGACATCCTGGCAGACACAGCAGCTTCTCCCAGGCTCTGATTGCTGATGTAATAATAAACCAGCAGCGCCTGACACGCATAGCTGCAGACACAAAAACAAAGCTGCTGAGAGTGCTGAGTCAGCGATGTGACGGGATCAGGTCGGACAACAATCACAAGCATGTTACCAAAACAAAGAAATGTTTTACCTGGTCGGGTTCCCTCCGCTCTGCACGGCCGGCTGCACACTGCACACAAGATGAAGTCCCTTTATGTTACACCATGTTTAGAGCTTTACGGTTTATAAAGAGTTCATGTGCACTTTAAAGGCTTTATATGTGATTTTTTGATCCAGCAGATGTCGCCCTTGAGCACCAGCATGAAACCAAAACAACTCGCGCTGCATTGTTGTGTTAGCATGCTAATGCTAGCGATCTTTATTATGCTCGTATCTTCACACTGCATGTAAATTTACCTGAAATGAGCGTGATCTAGAAACACAGTTAAGCAGTGAGTACAGTATGTTATTCTTCTTTTCTCTAGTCCCTCAATTAAACAACTTTTATACACGAGGGGAGGAGTCAGCCGGCCGTCCGGGCGATGTAAACAAAGTGAAGATAGGACTCTGAAAACTCTGAAAACATCACAGACAGTGGGACTCGGGTGTTACACCCATTGTAGACAGTCATGACTCACAGAGTTATTTTCAGAGGAGATACTTGATTTATACATTTAAGTGTGAAAAATCACAAATAAAGACTTTAAGAATCACTCAGACGGGTTCTACCTCTAACCTTCACCCTCAGATTGGTCTATGATCTGAGATCCTCTTAATGAGTTTATTTCTTTACATGTTCTGGTCCAGTTGGGGTTCATTAGGTTGACTGTCTCCATTGACATGTGTTACAAATAAACCAACAAATCAGGACAGCTGACACAGCAAAATGCCTGCATCATACTATGAGTCACACAGTTTATGTCGGGGGTGCCAGGTGGCCGCTCGGTTGGTTTGTGCGCCCTGTGTACAGAGGCTGCAGGCCTTGTTTGAATCCCACCTGTGGCTCCTTTCCTGCACGTCATACCCCCCTTCTCTCTCACTCTGATTTCTGGCTCTATCCACTGTCCTGTCTGTAAATAAAGTCCCAAAACGAAACCTTTAAAAATAGTTCATGTCTTAACAATTCAATTCAAATGGAAAGTGAGGGAGCTCAATGAAGCCGTCACTCGGGGGCAACTTGTTCGCTTCCGCTGAAGTTGTGAATATGTATAAATAACTTGGTTTATTTCTGTTAGTCTGGGTGGTTTCATGAAGAAGAGACTCTGTGATACCTTCAGGATGTGACCGTGTTCTAAAACTAATCTCCTCCCTGCACTCGTTTGTTTGATCAGTGTGTTTAAATCTGTTGCTGTATTACCTGCTGGAGTCGATGTAGACAGCGTGGGTCCAGTTCAGAAATGTTTGATTGAGCTGCAAGAAGAAAAAACAATTCAAGTCATTGACTGATCCAATAAAACAGCAGGAGTGTTCGGGGTGCTGCTGAGGGAGTCAGACAGAGTGACGCTCTGAAGCATTTCTACAAGTTCAGTGTCTGTTTTATAGAAGCTGCACTCTGTGACGTGTCTGGCATTATGGGTCACGTAGTCCAAGTATTCCTAAATCCTGATATTTTCCACCCGTAAAAGGTCCAATCAGTGAGATGTGTAGAGAGTGAGATGATATTACTATCTGATCATTAAGGAAACATGTTGAAGTGCTGGCTTCTCTGACAACAATGCAGCAGCCAGTATGTCCTCCTTCTAACTTTAGATTCTGCTCCTGAATGCTCTGGATTTGTTTGGACCAGAGAAGGTAGGCGCTTTTAAGACACACCCCCACACGGCCCCCGTTTTGGACGCCCCTCGGTTTGTCAGATATGAGAGCAGTTATCAGGTCAACAGGTGTTGCAGCGATGGAAGCGGGCAAGAGAAGTGGTTCAGATAGAAGTGATTGTACCCGACCTAAAAAGCCTCTGCATGTTTCTAATAAGCTCCACGAGCAGAAACGTGCTCAAACTAGGATCAATATTGGAGATGCTTTTGAAAAATGGAGAGAGGTTAGAACACAGAAAGGTTTACAGACCCATGCAGAGCTGGATAAACACTGAAGCTTCAGAGTCCACCACATGGTGACCTGTGTGAGCATGGACTCTAGAGAGGAGGGGGGGGGGGGACAGCTCTCTATGATGTTTAGAATTTAGACTGCAGTACTCATTTTAAACACTAGGGGTCAGAGTTACATACATGTCTGATGATATAGTTAGGTCATCTTTTCATTTCATTTACTACATATCTTACTGACTGGACCTCTAACATTTCCGGTCACCCTGCAGCAGTCAGTTGCCCGGTTTGCCCATCCCTGTCGAAACCGTCTGGCTCCCCACACCACTGGTAGGTGTGACCAGCTGTGTAAAAAGTGTTACAGGCTCCTGCATATTTACTGAAGTGGCTGATGTGAAAGCATTCCTTTAAAACCCCTAACAGTGTTTGATTAGATGTCCCCTGCAGTGACCTCTATGTGAGAGGGAAAAGGTGCGCCATATATAAAGTTATTATTATTATTTTAATGGACGCATTTCTATTGGGTGAATCTTCCCTAACATGGCAGCCATTATGGTCTGTTTCACTGCTGCAGGTTAAACAAACCTACAGGAGCAATATACCAAAACCTTTGAGTTCACTAACTGGTGTGCAGGAAGATGTTTGGGCGTTAAAGAAATCAATGTTGTGATAACAGAGACGAGCTGTCTGCTATCTGGGCAACGCTGGTGTGAAATTGCGTCAATCTCCACATTACATTGCCGCCTCGTCTTCCTGAAGCTGGACTCTTCTTACCCAGAGAGCCACGGCCCGATCCACATCAGCTAGCGTCAGCTCAGAGTCCCCGTCATCCACCACGAAGGAGATCCTGTAGAACAACTCCTCTGCAGAAAACAGAAAATGATTCTTCAGTCTCAATTTGTCACACGCTGTTTCACTCAAATAATGGAACTCCGTTTTGTGTCGCATAGCAGGAGATGAATGGAGCCGTCGGAGGTAATCGAGTTATGTAAAAATCCAATTTCACAGCCTGAAATGATGAGGAGGGATATTGATGCTGAGGAGAGGAGGCAGAGCAGTTATTAGGATATCTTTGGGTGAATGGGATCATTGCAGATGTAATGGAAGCCGCAGCCGAACATGTTTCTGTCGACTGAGGCGCTTATACAGATTTAGTATCTGACTGTGTCATTCCATCTTTGAGAGGATTTCACACTTTGAGTGTGAGCCTGCAGTCTGACACCTCTCACACTTACTGCTCAGACTCAAACAGATGTTACACGTTTATTGGAGACTGAAGCTTCATGTGAGGTTAATGGTAATCATCATTCATTTAGAGATCAAGACTCTTTGGAGTTTGCTGTCGATGCATCTCGCTGGCTTTAAGTATATAAGCTCAAAGATTTAAAGTATAGTGTTGTAGTCAGGACCGCAATAACCAAGACCGAGACATACCCACAACAGAACCCCTGCTGCCCCTTAAAGGTCAAGTTCATTTTATTTAATTTTATTGTCTTTATAGAGCGCCACAGGAATGAGTCCTAAAACCAGGAAGTAAGTTAGTATTTGAGCGCCATGGGGTCTAACGTCTAAAAGTCAACGGGGATGTTGAATGTGTTTGTGGTTAGACTCCTGAAATAAGGTCTGTGGTTAACACAAGCTGAAGAGATGTTGGTGTTTTGTTAGACCACATAAACTACGTTAGGTAATACCTCCACTTGTGAAGTTTGAAGTTTTTACTCGTCTTTAAAAAGGCGGTTGCTAACAAGCGGCTAAATGTGACTACAGTGTTTGTCGGGGACATTAAACGTCATCACGCCGGACACAGAGGGCGGGAACTCTCTCACTAGTCCGCCTTACAGCCTCTAGTCGTGTTTTTCAGTGCTCTTGCAAACTCTTGTAGATTTATCAATATATAGTATTTTCCAAAATCCAATGCAAAAATCCCATAGATGAATTCTCAATAAACCCCATGGCGATGCTGCTTCCAGGTTGGCCTACAAAAATACGTAATTTGGTTTGTTTTCTATTATATTAGGATCAGCTCTCATGTATTATGTTGTGTTGTCAAAGGATTCTTCAAGTCCAAGTTGAATTCTTTCACTAGCCTCTTTAAACGTGGCTGAAGACATGTTACCTCAGGTGGGGGGGGGGGGGGGGGGGGGGAACGGGACAGACCTTTCTCACAGCCGTCATTTTGCGCTGCAGCTTGCCTTTCAGCTCCTGCTATGACAGCTGTGAGACGGGTCTCCTGGGGCCTGACGTCAGACCTCATGTTCAGGTTATTCTCTGTTATCAGCCTCTCATTGGGTCCTAGCTCAGAGGGTCTAACCTGGACATGAGGAAGGACTTCAGGTCCCACCAGGGCCACACAGGACGACATGTGAGCCCACATGGAGTCCTGGGTGGTGTGGGTTTACTCCGAGCGCTTCGGTTTCCTCCCACATTTACAAATTTGGAAATGAAATTTGAAAAAAAAAAAAAAATTAAAATTACAATCAATTTGAAAAACGAATCATCTCTGTTTTATTAAGTACATTTTTCTTTAGATTATTCAAATATTTATTTGTGCCTCACATTTTATTTCATTTCTGACTCTGTCCATGGTTCTCATTTTTACTCTCTATCACTTGCATTATTTTTCAGTTTTTCACATCACATTATAAACTTAAAGCTGGTTAATGTCCTGATATTTTATGGTCCAAACTACAAATGAATTAAAAATAATAATAAAACAGGAATGTGAATGAAAATCATTAAAGGGGACAAACAGACATAAAGACAACACGTCATATGAAACTCAGTCCATCATGACTTGTTGCTCAGTGTACAACACTACAAACTGTTTGTCAGGTGGTCTTTCAAGAAAAGTTTCAGGTTCTTAAACTTATAATTATAATAATCGATTTGAAAGATTTGAAAATAGGGTTCTTAATTATCAAAGAACAAAAAAATGAAAATAATTGAATTTGAGTGGTTGAATATTTTCAGAAGTTTTGGGCGTCATTTCTCATTTAGGAGGTATTGGTGGGTTCTTAGGCTAGACAGGTTGAGAAGCATTGCTCTAAAGGGTTCAATCTCCCATGGTTATTGTTATAATAGTTCATACATTGTCCTTTAAATTGGTTCAACATCAAAGATGGAATGCAACCTTTCTCAAAATGGTCAAATTCTGATTTTATGTCTCACAATTTTGGTTTAAATCGTGTCAAACTATCATGAAGTCTCCAGCAGCAGACTCACAATTTGTTCAGTCTTATACAAATATCCCAAACAGAAGCTCTCTCCTCTGTGATCTGGCATTTTAAGGGCTCCCAGCTCTCCTGCTATGCTTCACATTGGCCACTAGGTGTCGCTCTAGTGTCTATAACGGTGAGTAAAGGCTGATGAAAGGTCAGCAGACTTCTACTCCATCAGTTCTGGTGGGAGACCCTGCAAGCCGCGGACTTTTACTGAAACCTCTCTCTGAGGTTCAGAGAGAAGCTGCTCACACATTCTGTTTCACAGTGCACTGTAAAAACAGGAAGTGTGTGTGTAGTTTATCTTTTAGAGAGTAAAGCAGCGCAGCAGGACATCTCTACCAAGAAGCTGAAATGGGAATAAAAAGAGGGAAATGTGACTCCAGATCATAAAAAGTGAGGATTAAAAGGTGTGTAGAGTCAAAGGTGAAAGGCCTATTCTGTAATGATGGACAAGAAAAATGCACCACAATCAGTCTATTTCAATTAGCACAGGTCGAAATACCACCATTTGATTGGACAACCAGATTCGATTTCAAAGTCCAACATGAGGCCCAAACTTATGAAGAACCAATCACCACCTCCCACACTTCAGGGATCCCACCTGTTCAACGGATTGACATCTAGTGATAAAGACCACGGCTGAACGGGTACAGAGAAAAAGTCTAAAAAGTCTAATTATGGATATAACCACTACTCAGACACTACACAACAAAACCCAACCACCTTCAGGGGTAATTTAATCATGTATTCAGTCTTAAAATCTTGATTTTTTTTTAACCTCAAAGTGCCATCATCTACTGAATGATTAGAGAAGTTTTGTTATGCACTGAGCCGTTACAAACTTTAAGGCCAAAAGTCTGTGAACACCTCAATATTTCAGACATATGTTGAACATAGTATGGATTATAGTTTATATTCCAGTCCATCCAAAGGACGTTGGATTGACTTGACGTGTGCTGTCAAGTCAAATTATTCCACACCGAACTTAGAAAAATATTCACGGTCTCATTATACGTCCTGCTGTTTTTACACTTTCGATTTTGAATGTTTGAACATTAATAACGACCTAGTTGAGTATGGATGGCCGGCTATTTCTAACTCCAAATGGTTGCCATCTTGACAACTTTGGTGAGAAGAAAGGTCAGACACACTGCGGCCTAAATTCTGAATCAGTAACCGAGGGCACCAACAGTAAAGTAAACAATCTGGACGATAGTTTGGTGCGTGACAACGTCAGGTCAAATGTTGGCGATAATGTTCTGCAAGGTTGCAATTTGCTATGGAGAAGAATATGAAGAAAATACCACAAATTTAGAGAACTATTTTTGTCCAACATGTCACTGAACGCTGGAGTATTAAGTGTTCCAAAGAAGCCTAAAGCAGGACAAATAAAAGTGGCCGATAAGTACCGTTAAGTGTGTTTAAAGTGGTGTCCAAAGACTTTCAGCCGTGTAGTTTGTATTTAATGATGCATCGCCTCATTAAGTTAAGACTTGAGTTAACTTTTTACCTTGTGAGACAAGCTTTAAGACTTAATACAAGTTACTGCAATGATTATTTTTGTGCAGTGCATGCCGCTGTCACTACGGATTGTTTGTATTTTAATTATCTAAATCTACTGTTTCTGGTTACTGCATGACATACTGTTCCCTGATGACAGTCCACACAGACATGTAATATGAAAGCCTTGTTTACATTGGCATGGCAACGTCGGCTTGGCTGCTAAATCCACGGACGGGGATCCAGATGCAGGGTGCACCGTGGCCTTTTTTAGGGTGCTGCTGCTGCCACCACTGCTGGCTGACGTAGTGAGCAGTTTGAATGGTGCGTTCTTTGTGGTTATGAAATGGTGAGCGTTGATGAACACGGGTAGCGTAGGAGAAGGGTGGGAATGATCATAATTATTCAAGGCCCCATTTACGACTGCTTCTGAGCTCTGATTCCTACTGTGATTCGACACGGTTGGATTTGAGTTCAAAGCAAACTTTGAAATGGTTGAATTTGACTTCGCTGATGTGCCTGCATCCACACTGAGATCTGGCCTTTGTTTGCTGTCTGTCAAATTCCCCAAGGATCCTTCCAACCTTCCATTATCTATCGTAGCTGTACAATTTTCAGCCTTTGTAGTGTTCGTTATTTTTGGCACCGGAGGAGAGTCTTCATGTGTTAAAACTGTGGTTGCATTTGACATAGAGATATCATTTGAGCCTGGTGTGAGCTCCTCAGGTCCAGAAATGAAGCCTTGACTCTGGGCAAAGATAGAGGAGTAAACGGTGGATCTGGAAGCCGGCGTGGGGGAGGGGGTATTGAGGCCAGAAGTTTGTGGGGGGTTTGAAATAACTGGAGCACCAGTTGGATGTGCAGAAGCTGCAGAGCTGGGCTGATAACTGGGTTCATAAATTGGAAAAGTAGTTTGCACTTCAACAGGAAATGATTCAGAGCTCAGTGTAGCCCCTGGAATCAGACTTTTATTAAGCTGATGGCCTGTTGGAGCATTTTCCATTACATCTAGAGTGTTATTGTCAATTTTGTTCCCATCAGAAACCGGTTCTACAGCAGAGGCATGTTCACCAGCAGTATGTATTTTTGGAATAATGTCAGCAGGGTCAAATCCAGCAGAGAGATGGAGCCGTGTATCATTTGCAGTGAGGTTATAACTGGCTTTCGATGGCGACACGAGACCGTCGACAAACCCTGAAGCATTGGCTTTTTGTGTGGTGTTTGCCAGCTGTGCCAAAATCTCATCCTTGTGATAATCGTCAGACGAAGTATAAGGCATTGAGTGGCTGGATTTCAATTTGTTATTAGGGGGTGTGGAGGCTTGGTCGAGAGGTAGTGACAGGCTAACTGTGACATACTGCTGGTTTGACTCTGTTGCCTGGCTAACAGGGTATTTGGTAGACATTTGGAAGGACTGTAAATAGTTGCCCATGGGGGTTTGGGTTGCTGTGGGCTGGTGGAATCTAGCAGTCGGCCAACTTGGCAACAAAGAACCAATTTCTACCTCTTCCATACCAGCGGACACGGGTGGCGTCGCAACCAAGCCAAGGTGGAGAGGAGAGAGAGAAGGGGTTATGATGGACGAGAGGGGGAGGGAGGAGACAGTCATAAAGGGAGCAATTGCATGATGGATGGGAGAAAGTTTATGAGAAGGAAAAGGTGGTGTGAGTGTTGCTGCAAGAGGAAGAGAAGGCAAAATGGAGGGTAAAAGGAGAGGGGAGTATTGCTGCTGCAGCCCCATAACTTCCACATACTCCTCTGCATCTTGTGCATCCTGTCTTAGCCTCTGACTCTTCTTGTTATGTCCCTGACTTGCATTCACAAACAGGTGGTGGTGGGGTTCAGTGTTTGCTTGTGTCAAGCCTGAAGTATGCTCTGGCTCTGGGGGGCCTGGGTTTTCACTCCGGCTGCTGTGGAGTGCCATCGCCTGGGTTGCTAACATGACAGATGGATTTGAGGAAGGGTAAGTGCGGTGATTCAATGCATCATTATACTTCGGGAGTCCCTGAGAGCCTCTCGAGTTATTCTGAGCATCAGTGTTGGTGTTTGTTCCGAATTTGTTACCGTCGCTTGTTTGCTGCAGCCTCCAGGGATCTCTGTTAAAGAGCAGGCCGGGAGTGTGTTTCTCTTGTGATAAAGATGTCTGAGTTAAGACGAGAGGGTCCTCAACCACAGGGTCAGGGGAGGATAAGGAGGAAGACATTGCAGCTTCCTCTCTTAACACCTGTTCAGCCGGCTTAGCAACATGCAGGAGGTCATGAGAATTTGAAGAAGAAGAAGAAGAATTAGAAGACAAAGAAGAGTGCAAATGCTGGGTTCCATTTTTATTTCCTCGATGCAGAGCTGGGATGCCTTCGGGGGCCCAGATATCAGCTGTTGCCAGAGATGTAGAGCCAATTGCAGACTCATCTGGCAGACTATCAATGTTTCCTAATTCTTCTTGGTCAGGATTAACCAAGAACTGACTAACTGACCGACTGGCTGCTTGAGAGGAAGGCCACAAAACCACAGATGAACCCAACTCAAGGTCAAGCAACTCCAGCTGGGACGAATCTGTCTCCGTTTGAAGCGGTAAATCCGTTGTGGATAGTCCAGAGGAAGTTGGCTCAATTTGGCTCAACAAAGAGTCTAAAAAAGTACCAACTGAATTGACAAGCTGACCTGATGGGTTGCCAAGGAGTTGACTACTCTCAGAGTCTTGTAATTGACTTTTTATGGATTCTGATTTATTGTTAGACAGCTCTCCAGCAGAGAGTAACAGTGCGCCATCACCAACTGGCATCTGAGATTCAGTTGGGACTTTGGAGAAGGGAGGAAGTGACAACAAGGATGCCGTGTCAGCTCTTGTCACCTCAAAGTCCTTTTGAAGGTTTGAGGATGGAGACAGACATGACAATACAAAAGGAGGAAAGTTCCTGCTAACTTTATCTGGCTCAGGAACGTGAACAGATTCTGCAACATCGTCTGTTTCTGAAAGCTTCAGTTTGGCCTGCTGGGATGAGGAAGGCAGGAAGAAGGAGGGCTGTTTAGAATCAGAAACGGGTGGAAAGGAGGTGGTCTTGAGGGAAGGAGAGGAGGAAATCTGCAAAGTACCAGTAGAGAGTGATGGTGAAGACGATAGAGAGATGGTATGACAGGAGGTGAGGAGGGAAGATGCAGACAAAAAGGGAAGAGAAGGGAATAGGGGGGAAGGACGTGTATCAGAAGGGAATTCAAGGAGGTTTGTAGAAAGTGAGAAGGGGTACATCTGGATGAAATCTTCCTTCTGTGGCAAGGGAGAATAGAAGATCTGCGTGGGGAAAATCTCCTCTGCTAAGAAAGCCGGGGAGCTTAGCTGTACCATGGGCTTAGAAGGTGTTGGCTGTAGAAAGAGAAGGGATGAAAGAGGGGGAGTAAGCAGGGATGGTGTTGGCTGAGAGGTCTGTGTTTCCATTTTAGGAGTGACAGACTGTGTGTGGGAAATTTCCACTAGATTTTGTCCACTTGAACTAGTATGACTTGGAGCCCTGTGGTGAGTTTGATCTGCCGTCAGAGCCTGAGAAACAGTTATACGAGAATTGCTGAGGGAAATCAATGTTTCAGGCATCAATCCATCTTCTGAGTGTGTCAGGGAGAGTTTGCTGCCTTTTACAACATCATCTGTGAAGATGTGCGATTCATTATGATATTGTAAAGAGGGCTTATTCTCACTTTCTCCCTCGGAAGCAGATAGAAGGGGTGTAAGGGGAGGTAAAGCACCATGAGGGTCTGACCCGTTTAACGATGGTTCGTCTTTGGGGTCGGTGCCCATAAATGCTGGTTGGACGGTGGCGGGTTCATCCAAGGAGTAAGCAGCATCAAACTCGTACAAGCCAATAGAACCGCTCTCCTCGGTTAACTCAAACATAAACGGCTCATACCCAGACGAGTACTCATCAACTATTGGTTCCAAAGGATCTGTCAAGTTACCCATGGCAATCGTTTCGTTATCTCTATCTCTTGTGCCCAGTAGCCACTGTGGCCCTGCAGGTTTGTTCTTTCTGTTGCTAAGCGCTGACGACGGGGACAACACAGATGACGAGGATGCCTCATCTCTACGTTGCAACAGAGATGATTCCTGGGACAAAAGTTGGACCCCTGATTCAGCAGGGAGTTTTGAGCCTTGTGTGGTAGTATGCAAGTCCTCTTTGGAGATTAATGGTTGCGAAAAGGTTGGAATTGATGTAGGTTGGACTACTTTTCCAAACAAGTGTGTAGCATTTCTCAAATCAGGTCCATGCGTGTTTCCAGCTGTCCGTGTCAATATGCCCGTCTGTGTTGTGGCTGTTGGCATTTTGTTGGATTTGAGTTCAGGTGTCCTTGCAGTTGGTTTCGTCATGTAAGCCACGGACCTGGGCGGGGTGTTGGTTGTAGCTAGACGCCTTACAGTGCTTGGCCTCTTCTTACCCTTCCTGATCAGAGGGGTGGAGATGTACCCGAGGGAGATCTTGGAGCGTCGATGGCCTCTGGGCCGGTGAAAGGAGACTGGAAGTCTGGGATTAGATGCCTCAGATATAGCTGGGGGGCCTGGGCGTGGAGCCAAGGGTATGGGTTTGGAAGACGCATCCGAGAGTCTTGAGGATTTAATTGGAGGACTTGACTGGCTGGATGCAAAGGACCTACGATGCCTCAATCTTTTGTAGTGAGCAGTTTGACCAGCAGCCTGAGGCCTTGAGTCGGAAGAAAGGTCATCCAACTTCTGAGGATTAACTATTTCAGCAGGAGCAGCACCGGCTAAAGCTTTGGTTGGAAATTTCTTTGCAGATTCCTTCGCTGTCGTCAAACCAGGCGTTATTTTGTTGAAAAAGCAGGTTACAGATAATGAATTATAGCATACAGGGATATTCAGCAAAGAAACTCAAAAACCAGACGTATATACAATGGAAAAAAGAGGCAACAGACATTTCTAATTCAGATCTGCAATCCCAAATATCACAAAAAGTCAGAAAAAAAAGTTCCAAGTAATCAAAGACAAGTTACAAAAAAAAAGGAAAAGAAACCACACAAAAAAGCAAGACAAGTTTAAAGCATGAACAAGTTGATAAAACAGTGAAATATTAGGTCGTTTAATGTACAATATGAATGAAATCTACACCAGAAGAGATTTTTGTGGGATGAATCTACGGTGCTCTTTGGATTTCATTGTTAGTAACACAACAGAAATTACAGAAGCTCTAACGATGATGAAACAGAAAGCTTGAAAAACATTTAGCTAAATAAAACACAAGCCACTTGGAAGACAGAACAAAACGTGATTAGATAAGATTCGACTAAAAGCTAATCTAACTGTATCAGCGGACAACTGGTTCAAACAGCAGCAGGAAAAATGTCATCTCCAAAGTGGGAAAAGAAACAATTTGAAACACCCCTTCTGATAAGGAAAGCTTAAAATCAAGACAAAGGACATGTCTGCTGAGGAATTAAGGACGTATAAAGGATGTGACTGGACAGGAAATTCAGCAGAAAGTACCAACCTCGATTGCCTTAGAAGAGCAAATGTGCTTCTTACCCCGAGAGGAAGCAGCAGTTACAGCTATGTTAGTGGCTGGTTGGTTAGTAGCTACTAACAGCAGCGGAGGAGATGTTCCTGGCACTGTAAGTGGTAATGAAAGACAGAATGAGACAAGAGGGGCGTAAGCAGAGGTGATTTCAATTCATTTGAATAAGGAAGCATGTGTTTGAAATGTTAATTATGAGTAGATTGCTGAAAGGTGTTAAATAATTAGAATTCAGAAAAAAATGGGAATTGTTCTCAATCAAGTTATCTTGAATCAAAGCAAACCATCGATACTCAAAGACAGCCATCGTAAATTCAAATAAATAGGTCTAAAGCAAGAATCCAGATTTTTAGATGCTAACCGTCCTAAATCAGGCAAATTGATTGCCTGAGCTTCGTGTACACAGTGGTGGTTGCTATCAAAACGTTGTCGTCTGAACACAGAAATGTTTTGATAACTTAAATTAAAAATGCTTCTGTGTTCAGTAAACATGGCCTATGTTTCAAAGTCATGAAAACATTTGCAGTAATCTCTGTTCTGCGATGCCATGGACATACTTTATTTTACTCAGTTACAGGAAAGTCTGACCCCTCTAACCCTCACCAATACAGAGTAGGGCTGGGAAATATATCGAGTTTTTAAGATATATCGATATATTTTTAAACAAGATATAGGGTAAGACAACATCGTTAATATGGATGTAGTTTATGTTGCATTAAAATAACATTACAGAGGTGCCAGGTCGCCTTTTTCTCATCTCACTGATGATGACTGACTGTCTGCTCCTCCTCTCTCTCTCTCTTTTATTGTATTTAAGGAACATTTTTATTTTATAATATTACTTTTTAAATTCACAAACAGGTAGTTTATTTTCCAGGTGTTTTCACTGTTAATAAAATACATATGGATATATATCGAGTATCTCCATTCAGATAATCAATATCGAGATATGAGTTTTGGTCCATATCGCCCAGCCCTAATACAGAGTCACATACCGTTTGGTTTTGTTCCTTCCAGAATGTATTTACTCACAGCAGCAGTCTTCTAAGTTTTGTAAATAAAGCTTTACAGTCTGATCTGTGGCTTCACAGCGTTATTGTTGATCTTACCATGGGTTGTAGGGTTAGTAGCTGGGAGGTTAGTGGTAGCAGAGGAAACAGTTGGCGTGCTGCTGGTTGTCTGTTGGGCTACATGGGAAGTAAACAATCACAGAATATCAGTCAGCTTATATCACACATGCTAACGGTATTATATGCACCAATCTGTGTACAAGATCTCAACATAAACACCTCAAAGCCGTAAGTCAGAACCTTGACTTACAGAGTTAGCTAGAGTTAATATTCTGTTAGCTACCTTACCATGTGGTGTACTGCTGGCTGAAGCAACGTTAGTGGCAGAGGATGAAGGCGTAGCAGCACTGGTGGTGATGGTGATGGTAGTGGCAGGCATAACTGATCAGCACAATGAGTCATTAACATAAATCATAAAACCATTAACGGTAGTAATGGGACAAGCTCCTAGCCTGTTTGGTTTCAGAACCAATCTCCAAACCAAAGTCTTTCTTGATTCAGAGCAAAAACACAAGTTGATCAATGGAAGCCTTTTTGACATTTGGTTCCAAGGTGGTTTCCCAAAAGCATCTCTGGTCAATTTTGATTGAAGTATTGCTGTCTGTATTGCTTAATATCAGACTTAATCTGACAGTCAATGAGAAGCTAAATCTGTTTATTTCAGGCTAAGAACAAGGACTGATGCTGCCCCAAACAAAGACTCTTCTGGTCAAGTAGTTATGATCATTTTTACATTAGGAAGGGCTGAGATAGAATGGTATACATAAACTTGTTCTACAGGGACGACTGGTATGAAGGAGCTAGCATGGCTAAGCCCTCCATTTCTAACACAATTAAGTTGACAAAAAGTATTCTTCATTTAACTTACAGCAGACGGTTTTACATCTTGTTGGAACCCAGAGTAGCATATGAACCTAGCAGTTTCAAGAAAACCTTTCAAGAGAGAAAAGTTTCAAGAGAGCCTAAGCACTGTAGCATCATCTTTTATTCACTTCCTTATTGACACAATGCCACTCCTGTAGCTTTACAGACTGTCGAGATGCTAATAAACTAATTTAGTATCTATTTATTTAAGAAACGATCTTCAGTTAAAATTACCACGATCACAAAGCTAAATCTGATATCTTGTGAATGGCAAATTCCATTATGTGTTAGCTTTAAGCTAACAAACTGAAACATTACATCCCGGTCCATCTGTGAGAAACTACGCCAGCCGGCACTGATTTAATAATTCTGTTAAAGCTGTATTAATTGTTTTTTTGGCTATAAATCCTAACTGGCTTTTAAAGACAACCCTAAGAGCAAAGCAGAAATGATCTTTGAATAAGTATTCAGCTTCTTTTATCTAAAGTATAGCTGGGAATCCTCACTTTCTTAAGGCTTATTCAGTTAGCATAAACGTTGCTTGTAGCTGCTAATTAGCTAACTAGCTAATTTGTGAAGGGTGTTGAACATCAAGATAGCTTTAAATACAAATGATTCTGTATTGAAAGAGTGTAGTAAACATAAAAAAGTGACTATTTACATCCCTGCTGTACTTGAAACCCATTTCCATTTTGATAAACAGGCCAGACTACGCCATACTTACATTACCCACACGGCCACATCCACATTTAAAGGGAAAGATTGAGAGTAGCAATGATTGTTTTAACAGGAACTTTTGAAAAAAGAGTTTTAGGTATTGCATGACCTGCGACTTTCTAAAAAATGCAAATACGTGGACTTAACATCATCTTAGACAAATGTTTGGTCAACTATATTGAGGCAGCCCAACCAAGCACTAATGGGATGTCATATATCCTGTCATAAATCTTTCAGAGGAGTGGGTAATATATTCTCCAAAGGACTTAAAAATCTGTAGGCCTATAGTAACCCTATTGTTCATGTTCCTTAGACATTTTTTGAAGGCTTCCCCACCCTGAATATGTTAAAAAAAATGTGGGATAACATTCAATTATTACTTTTTTTAATGTGCATGGTTAGTCTCAAGATGCTCTTGGCAAACCACAAAGCAGCAAAGCAGATGAAGCCTTACCAGAGGAGGAAGAGAAGGAGCTGGCTGTGCTGCTGCTGCTGCTGGTGGCGGTGGTGGGACTCATGGTTGGGGTTAGTGGCATGCTAGTGGTAGGGATGGTGGATGAAGATGGAGTGATGGGAGGAAGAACTGGAGATGACAAATTATAGGATATAGCAGAACGAAAAAGGGAGCAAACATGGTAAATAAAATGGTTTGAATGCTGCTCAGTGAAAATCCAGTACATCCACACCGTCCTGAAACACTTAGAAACTGTTTACACTCTCATGGATAAGACGACTGTGGGGAAAGCAAAAGGTTGCGTCCATAGGTGTTTTCAGACCAAACAGTTCTGGGGATCACCATGGGGACTTTTTTCTGTCTGCATTTGCACCACAATGCCCATTGGAGAGTACCTACTCTCAATCAGTAGCTTGAAAGGTTCCCGTAAACGGGGTTCAAGGAACTCAGATAGTTTATAGTTCCATCGGTGTGGAATCAATAAAAAAGGGGGACGGCTTTCAACAGTTCTAAGAACTATGGAAAAGTTCCTGCGGTCCAAAAACACCAAATGTCATTTGAGGTACATGTTTAATATTCAACTGTGAACTGTTGGAGGAAAAGAAAGAAATCCTTATTACCCTAATTAAAAGAACAAACGCTGAGTTTAATAAAATCCCGGGAACATTCATTTGCCATTACAACTCCTCAGAAGGACAAGAACGACCGAAAGGTTAATGAACTAATGAAAAGTTTGGGGAGCTCATTTTCTAATGCACTGGAAGATAATATTTAACCAGTCTTATTCCTCCTGAGAGGAACTCGTTCATATCCATCAGTTCATCAGAGCAGAATTAGCTGAGTCCTCCGCGAGTAGATAATGAATAATAGAGTGAACAAATCAATTATAGAGTGTTTGAATCTTCAGAGGTGCATGAAATAAAATAGCTCCAAGCTATTTTTCATGGATCCTTGAAAGGTCAAACATTGAATAACTTCATGGCATTAGTATTTACTTCCATCAAAGATTATGTTTTTTTGCTAATGAACTGTAAATGACTTCCTCGAGAAGAGGTCTGCCTAACGACACGATGAAAAAGAAAGACAAGGGAGTCAAAAGGATGCATGAAAAGGAGTACGAGCGAGATGAGGGTTGCTTACCGTCGCTGTTGGCATTAGTAGCATGGATGGTGTTAGTGGAGTCAGTGGATGAAGTGGCGGGAGAGGAAGCTGGCGGTAGTGACAAGTGGTTTGGGATGAAGGGGAGGGAGGGAGAGAGAAAAGATGCAGAGGATGATGAATGGTTGTGAAGCTGCATTGTTTTCCAGTCGGCCTACCTCCTCATTAACAAAGAATGCAGGACTTGGGGATCCAAACAAAATAATCAAAAACATTTTTAGCCAAATAAAAATGCCAATGGAAGGGAAGACGATCAACAACAAATAGGAAAATGAACTCTTACATCAGAGGCGGCAAACATTCATACAACGACTTTACATGGGGGCCATTTCTGAGGGCAATGCTGGTCGGAGAGTATCCCTCAAAGCACAACCATAGGACAACATTTATGATGACACTGACTGTGAGAGAAGAGCTGTAATCCATAACCAATAGAGAACAAACCATATGATGTATTTTTGTAGTCCAACCCGGAAGTAGCATCGCCATGGGGTCTAACGAGAATCCTCCTCTGGGATGTTTTCATTGGATTTTGGATCATTGCAGAAAATAATCTCTGTGTTACACACGTTTCTGAAGCGTAGGCGTTTTGTTCAGCAGGATAATCTTCACAGATGAACGCCATTTTTATGATGTTTGAAGCGTTAATGCGGCCGACAGAAGTAAAAAGCTAACGTTATGCTACAAGCTAACTACACCACGGTTGGATGATTGTGACGTCACTAGCGTTACGCTTCAGACGATCTCCGATAAACTAATCCACGTAGCTTAATAAATAGTTTACTAACATAATATTCACCTTAACCTAAAGATTAAACCTACAGGAGACATCTCCGACTAGTGAGAGAGTTCCCGCCCTCTGTGTCCGGCGTGATGACGTTTAATGTCCCCGACGACCGCTGTAGTCACATTTAGCCGCTTGTTAGCAACCGCCTTTTTAAAGACGAGTAAAAACTTCAAACTTCACAAGTGGAGGTATTACCTAACGTAGTTTATGTGGTCTAACAAAACACCAACATCTCTTCAGCTTGTGTTAACCACAGACCTTATTTCAGGAGTCTAACCACAAACCATTTTCCATTTACATAATTGTTAATGGACGAGTTAGTGGGCGAAATGTCTCTCCACTCATAAACCATTTGAGGGTCGCTGTCACAAATAAACAAAAGGGGTTTGGGGCCGATACGATCTGCTCTTTTTCTGGAGAAGAACTCAGGATTTGTTGGATTTTTTTGCATGTTGGACGACAATAAATATTTTTTTGCTCCATGACTGTCTTAGGTATAGATATGGCTGCCAAGGAAACGACTGATAATGATACGACTGAGATGATAAATGACTTGTTGAAGTACAAGCCAGAAGCAGAAGAATATGACGGGATGTTGTTTTCCCAAAGGTATGGATATACCGTTATTTAAAAATTCAATCAGAACCATCTCTCCTATGATTTGGTGGTTTTGTTTGATTACTTAACCACTCTCTTTGAAGAGGCGATCGCTTGTTCCTGAATATTTCCACCTCGATGGAGGCTTTGTTTGCTGAGGCACACCTTCACCTCAGGGACTCATTTCTCCTGGTGACCCAAAGGTGAAAAAAACAACAACCAGGCAATTAAAAAAAAAACCAGGACACGGACTTCCCCCGCAGCTCCAGGGACTCTGGACGTGACCGATCTGGTTTAAGGACTCAACATTTAATCCTTTGAGTGCTCTCTTCATGGCTTGTTGACCTGCCCGGGGCTGCCGTAGTCATTTATATTCTGGAACATAAACTGGAGCGTAATTGGCTCGACTCCTTTTCTCTCACAGCAGCATCCCCGGAGAAACTGACCTTTAGAAAAATGTCCCTCTGTGGCCTCCGTAGTACAGGATAGTGTGAGAACTGACATTTTGGGAGCGGGGCAAGGTCACGTTGTCTGCTGGTCCCCCGGCTACTGTTCCGACAAACTGCAACAAGTTCGATCCAAATCACATGACCTCCTGGAGCCATGGAGATTGGCTACAGTCAGATTTTCTTTAGGTTAGGATTTGTGCAGCTGAACGACACTCTGGAGGGGTTTCTTCACATATCTTCCTCTCACGGTCATTTGAGGGAAATATCATAAACAGAGCGTACCAGAGGGGATTTTTTTGACACTTTGTTTGGTGAGCGAGAGTATTCTGAGGGTATGTGCTTATTCAATAACAACCTTTCTAGGGGTCAAGTCAGAACACTGCCTTTCAACATCTGGTTTTCTTTCAATAACTTCGACAAACTTGATTGAGATTCTCGTCCTTGTTTGACTTTCTCCCTCAAGCCAACTACATTACCTTACCGAGCCCAGAATCATAAATCAAACGGGCCGCCGGACACAAACTCTCTGGACTCTTGCTCTGGGTAAAAAACAAAAGAGCTCCAATAAACCTACCTTTTTTTGCATTTCTGTGCCATGTTTTAAGAACATTTTCAATAGACTCGTAAAAATCGGAATGAAGACTTTTTTGGAAGTGTTTGTGTACTCTCTCTGCAACGGTTTACCAGCACCAACTGGAGAGCGGCCCAACATTCATGTGGTGTTGGAATAATTGGAAAAATTAGTTTCCAACTTCTAATGGTCGCTGTGGATAGAAATCCTGTTAAACATGACTCGACACTTGGATACAAATAACACTCGGTTTATGATTAATCCAGTCAATAAAACCTCCAGAGATAGTGAGAGATGTGTCATCTTCACTGAATCTTCTGCTTCATTATCAAAGGATAACTTAAGGCTGGCCTCACACTAGATGATTTTAAAATCTTTACTGATTTAATAACATGGGAGACAACAGACATGAGGGCAGTTTCAAACGATTTTTAACATCATAATCCACCGAACGCACACACGAGTTGATTCAACCAGACCACCTACAATTCTACAATTGACTTTTCTCCAAAGCGACGTACATCAGAGAGTAAGAACAACACAAGCAAGGATCTAGAAAAAAGGGAACAATGTCAGTAAGAGCAAACGATCAGCTTTGAGTCTGATTGGACACACAGGTGCTGACAGGAAGTGACCAGAGGCAAAGCACAACATTGAGGGCAGTTCTTGAGAGCTCTAATCAGTATAGAAACCATCTTATAAGTCGTCGTTATCAAACAAAAACCATCGTCATTACCATCATCATCATCAATAATATGGAGACCATCATCATTAAGTTAGTAGGTATTCATGAAAGAGCTGGGTCTTTAGCTTTTTCTTAAAGGTGCAGAGGGACTCTGCAGATCACATGGAGTTTGGAAGTTTGGACCTGCTGTTTGTAGTAACACTTGAGGAATTATTTGAATCAATAATTTGATCCGACAAGCCTTGAATCGGACCACACCCTGAAGAGGTTAATATTGTTCTCCGTATCCAAAACCGCATACTTTCAAACTATTTGTTAAAAGTATGACTTCAAATTATGCACGTACTGAATTCATAGTAAACTATTTTGCATATGCAAGAAATCCCCAGCTGTTCAATAGATTGGCAATCATTTTTATTGGGACTTCCTTATCAAGGCCATATAAGGATCAAATACTGACATCAAAAAACACTGCCCTGTGAAGCTGAACAAGCAGTAAATGGAGCAGCCAAGGTGGAGAGTGGAATCCAAACTGGGTTGATCCAAGGTACCTGGGCTAGTGGATCCAGTCTTTGAGAGTGATTTAACAATAACATTTGACAGCTGTATGTGACCGTGTAGTAACAGAAGATTATTTGAATAATAGCTTATTCAAAATGTGTGTTACATTCAACAAGGCCTCGATGTTCATGAAACACTAGTGCAGCTGTATCATGGAAGACAAATAGGTCTCGCTGTGTAAGCGATTCTCTGAACTCAAGTTTTTGGAATAAATAACACGCTCAAGAAACGTTTGACAGTATGCAGTACAGATGGCAGATGGATGGTAAGAGGAGAAACTGTCAGATAAAGAGTTTCTGCCAATCCACGATTCCCAGTCGGTGTTAATTCGCAGATCAAAAGATGTCTAGACATCTTGTTGGATTTATTTGATCAGTAACAGTTTAATAGCGTGGTTCAAACATCAAACAAGCTGGATTTTGCTCAAAGGAGCCAGAGTGCTACATCACCTCTGCTTCACCAGAAACTAGGCTCTTATACATTAAAAGTGGAGATCCATTTCCAGTCATTAGAAAGTGCTCATACTGTGCTCATCTATTTTCTTATAGCAGAAACCATTATAAACACAAACTGATCAGTAAAGTTTAGCCACTAGTGTCCACTAGAGTCTGTCTCCTGCAGTGAGTCAGTCCCCATAGAGCTCTATGTTAAAATGTCTAACTTTACAGCTGCAGTTCCTCCAGTGTCCACTAGAGTCTGTCTCCTGCAGTGAGTCAGTCCTCATAGAGCTCTATGTTAAAATGTCTAACTTTACAGCTGCAGTTCCTCCAGTGTCCACTAGAGTCTGTCTCCTGCAGTGAGTCAGTCCTCATAGAGCCCCATGTTAAAATGTCTAACTTTACAGCTGCAGTTCCTCCAGTGTCCACTAGAGTCTGTCTCCTGCAGTGAGTCAGTCCTCATAGAGCTCCATGTTAAAATGTCTAACTTTACAGCTGCAGTTCCTCCAGTGTCCACTAGAGTCTATCTCCTGCAGTGAGTCAGTCCTCATAGAGCTCTATGTTAAAATAAACATGTTTACATCCTGGTATAAAAACAGTTTGGGTCTCTACAGCTCATTTCTCTCTTCAACTGTACGGGCTGAATGTTTATACAACTCACCTGTTTACATTATATTAAGTCTTGAAGGGGAGTAATTTCAGGATAAATCTGCAGAGGGCGATAAACAGCTTGTTCTGCAAAATCACACCATAATTCCCTGATATGAAACCAAGAATTTCACTCTATGAGCAAAACCTGCAGTCAGTTCCGATATCCTGTTTTCTGTCACTCCTCATCAGACTTTTGAACAGGTTTGATTGGATCAGGATGGATTAATTGATCAGAGTTAAAAGGTAGAAAGTGTTTGTTCTGGATCATGTAAACCGCCCCAGAGCTGAAACTCAACACACATCTGTTACAACACCATTTAATAAACCATCAAACATAAAGATGTACACTGTGTTAGGATAAGCTAATGCCTCTTTATCTGCCAATCAAATCTAAGCTGCATCTGAAAAATGAAAGTTATCTCCACAACCAGGTAGAGACGGTGTTTATCATGCAGGTGTGTTGGTTTGTCCTACCTGGGCAGCCCAGTCCCGGGGAGTCACAGCTGGTAGTGAGGGGTGTGTCGCTGGGTGGGGAGACACCTTTGGGGGAGGGGAGGAAAGATTAAAACAAAAATGTTAATGAATTAAAAATGATGGTTAAACGGAGGGAAATGTGAGTGAGAAGGTTTTTGTATTTGTTTAAATTCACTGATATGAATCTAATGCAGGTGTTCAGGGATCCTAAATGGACTGGTTTCTGGTGCACACTAGATAGTTGTCCATGAACACCTGAAACTGGATTTTTTTAACATCTTCTTGCCCATGTCCTCTTTGAGTTTCCGTACAATTAAAAATAAGTTCAGTGGGTAATGAAGTTGCACACTTTTACAAATGGAAATAAATATTGTGGTCAGGTGATTAGATTTATATAATGTTGGGACACTTTGTTAAAACCAGTTCATTCATTCTGGGTCAATCAGGGCCTGCAGGGGCTGGAAAGTATCCCAGCATGCATTGGATAAAAGTTGGGTCCATCCTCTTTTCAGTGTAGGAATATAAAAAAAACTATTTGTTGAAATGTTTTCTGGAGGAACATTTTGTATGCAGGAAAAACTTTCTCACACTTTGTATTTTCTCAATCAATAACACTCTGTGGGTTGTGGTGGGACCCAAGACTGGCTTCTTGCTGGGATCAGATTCCTGATGTTTTTATTTCAGGGACAGTCTGTCTGACCGACTGTGCGCCTACAGCGGCCAAAAAATCGAGCGCTCCTCGAACTTCTCTGTCCATTTAAAAATGTAATCGTGCGCCCGGTCTCCGGCCCACACAAACTGAATATTCACAGGCCTTCAGAGAGAGAGTGGGAGAACAGGCAGGGCAGTGAAAGCAGATACTTTGTTCATGCACACACACACACACACACACACACACACACACTGTAACAGAAGGAATGTGTTTGAGAGAATGTCAGCAAATCATCGCTGAGTGAAAAAGCAGGAATTCAGTAATCGTGGACGGCGTGCGGATCAAAAGAGGCGAGAAGAGCTGAGGATTCTGCCCCGTCATAATCCAACCCCCCACCATCTCTTGTCCTTTGTCCTTCTTTCTTTCTACCTCTCTTCTCAGCCTCTCTCTCCTCACCAACTTGTTGCGTCACCTTCTGACACCCTTACCTCTCTCTCCTCGGCGTCTGGCATGCATTAAGTGTTACTGTAAGAAACCGGTGACGTAACTGAGAGACCATGTGTGGGACTCTAAACGTTGGTATTTCACCTCGACGGGCATGTTTTATTGCAGGGAATAAAAAAAATCCACATGCCAAGCAAGCTCCCAAAAACTTCAGCTTTTTACCTAATAAACTATGATCCTCGCCCGACCATGAAACAAAACAAAACATCGCATTTGCACAAATATCATTGTCACAACAACTTGTGCGTTAGGAAACTACCAAAGACTGTGAATACTACTGGACGAAGCCTGAGTAATGTCACCATAACGACAGGCTAAGAACTGGAGCTGAGGCGGGTTACACCAGCTAACTTACTCTGGCTAAAGCTACAAGGCACCTAGAATGCTGCATGCTAACTAAGCCTGTCCAAGGGGGGGACACCAGCGCCCCCTGCAGGAACAGACGGGTTGCAGCTCCTAATGGTGAAGGAGGTGAAACGCGTTGTTCCCTAACAATACAGTTACCTTTATGTTTTAAATCTTTACATGGCAGTGTCTTCTTCATCCTCTCCTCTCTTCCTCTCCTTCTATCCTTCCTTCCTTCACTCCCTTCTCTCTCTGTCCCTTCCTACCACCGCTATCAACCCCTCTACAGCATGCCACAGAGCCCTCTGACAGGACAAAGTGTGGACCAGCATGGAGGCGGATACAGAGCACCATCTCTAATAACGAGCTTTAATTAATCTAATCGTTCAGCAGCAGGTGGCAGCGTACGATTCACTGTAATTACTGTCACAGTGTGGGTATTATCTGCAGGAGAGCATGCACACGGTTCCATCTTTTAACCGCCCAAAAATGTTACATTTACAGTTAATACAAGAGGAAGTGTCAGAGCACAAAATGAAGTTTGGGCATCACAATAAAAACCTTCTAATCCGGGCAGCATGTGTTGGTGTGTCTCTATCAGTGTGTGGACACGCTGACAGCAGGCGGAGGATTATAACAGTGAGAGGCAGCTTGGCCCACACTCCGTGTTCATGAAGCTTCACAGAAAGTTACATTCTGCAGCTTTCTTATTAACTAAGTTTGGCTGTTTTGGCTTTTTTGAACAAATACGCACTTCATGAAGCTTTTCCATCCGCTGTTCCTGAAAACACTCAGCGCCTGTTTAGGAAAATATTTTGTTCTAACACCCGATTTAAACATACCAAATGGCCAGTTTCTGCTCTGTCGGACGGTGTGCGTCCGGCCCCACTGGAGAACTACAAGATCACAGGAGAACTACAAGATCACAGGAGAACTACAAGATCACAAGAGAACTACAAGATCACAGGAGAACTACAAGATCACAGGAGAACTACAAGATCACAGGAGAACTACAAGATCACGAGAGAACTACAAGATCACGAGAGAACTACAAGATCACAGGAGAACTACAAGATCACGAGAGAACTACAAGATCACAGGAGAACTACAAGATCACAAGAGAACTACAAGATCACAAGAGAACTACAAGATCACAGGAGAACTACAAGATCACAGGAGAACTACAAGATCACAGGAGAACTACAAGATCACGAGAGAACTACAAGATCACAGGAGAACTACAAGATCACGAGAGAACTACAAGATCACAGGAGAACTACAAGATCACAGGAGAACTACAAGATCACGAGAGAACTACAAGATCACAGGAGAACTACAAGATCACGAGAGAACTACAAGATCACAGGAGAACTACAAGATCACAAGAGAACTACAAGATCACGAGAGAACTACAAGATCACATGAGAAATACAAGATCACAAGAGAACTACAAGATCACAAGAGATCTACAAGATCACAGGAGAACTACAAGATCACAGGAGAGAACTACAAGATCACAGGAGAACTACAAGATCACAAGAGAACTACAAGATCACAGGAGAACTACAACATCAGAGGAGAACTACAAGATCACAAGAGAACTACAAGATCTCAGGAGAACTAAAAGATCACAAGAGAACTAAAAGATCACAGGAGAACTACAAGATCACAGGAGAACTACAAGATCACAAGAGAACAACAAGATCAGAGGAGAACTACAAGATCACAAGAGAACTACAAGATCACAGGAGAACTACAAGATCACAAGAGAACTACAAGAGCACAAGAAAACTACAAGATCACAGGAGAACTACAAGATCACAAGAAAACTACAAGATCACAGGAGAACTACAAGATCACAGGAGAACTACAAGATCACAAGAGAACTACAAGATCACAGGAGAGAACTACAAGATCACAGGAGAACTACAAGATCACATGAGAACTACAAGATCACAAGAGAACTACAAGATCACAGGAGAGAACTACAAGATCACAAGAGAACTACAAGATCACAGGAGAACTACAAGATCAGAGGACAACTACAAGATCACAGGAGAACTACAAGATCACAAGAGAACTAAAAGATCACAGGAGAACTACAAGATCACAAGAGAACTACAAGATCACAGGAGAACTACAAGATCACAGAAGAACTACAAGATCACAGGAGAACTACCAGATCACAAGAGAACTAAAAGATCACAAGAAAACTACAAGATCACAGGAGAGAACTACAAGATCACAGGAGAGAACTACAAGATCACAAGAGATTCTACAAGATCACAGGAGAACTACAAGATCACAAGAGAACTACAAGATCACAGGAGAACTACAAGATCACAAGAGAACTACAAGATCACAGGAGAACTACAAGATCACAAGAGAACTACAAGATCACAGGAGAACTCTTGTAGTTCACAGGAGAACTACAAGATCACAGGAGAACTCTTGTAGTTCACAGGAGAACTACAAGATCACAGGAGAACTACAAGATCACAAGAGAACTACAAGATCACAGAAGAACTCTTGTAGTTCACAGGAGAACTACAAGATCACAGGAGAACTACAAGATCACAAGAGAACTACAAGATCACAGAAGAACTACAAGATCACAGGAGAACTACAAGATCAAAGGGAATACAAGATCACAGGAGAACTACAAGATCACATGAGAACTACAAGATCACAGGAGAGAACTACAAGATCACAAGAGAACTACAAGATCACAGAAGAACTACAAGATCACAGGAGAACTACAAGATCAAAGGGAATACAAGATCACAGGAGAACTACAAGATCACAGGAGAACTACAAGATCACAGGAGAACTACAAGATCACAGGAGAACTCTACCGCTGAACTAGCCAGATTTTATCTTAAAAACAGGCGCCGCCTGCATAAAAGGAACGCTGTCTGTGGATGCAGCCCCTCACAGAGACAGACCGTCAGGCACCATCACACACCGGGTGAGTGCTTCATGTTTCCGCTCTGGCGTCCATAAGAGATGAAAGACGACGTTACGTGTGCACATGTTAAGAAGTTAAACACAGTTTTAATGAAGCCTGGACACACACACGGCGCTCTGCAGGCGCTCGGCGACAGCGCTCGCTCTCTCTCTCTCTCTCTCTGCTCCATCAGCAGCAGCCTCATTACCGACCGCAGAGGAACATAAAACCGGCCTCCGATGGCTCCCTCGTAAAGACAAAACAACATTCTGGAGGTAAACAAGACGACTCTGCGGGGAGAGAAAAACAAAGTGTGAAATGTTCTTGGACGCTCCGAGGAAACATTCGGTGCAGAGCTTCAATTTCCTCTGATGGACGGAAAATGTATTCATAAAATTCATGAAGGATGTGAACGGTTCATTCATTTGTTTAGACCGATTTAACCTTTCGACCTCTCCGTCAGAAATAGGATGGCTACGACCTACGCTGGTTGTTTTGCTTATCGGGTCGTCACTTTTGGGAAATCGTTCAATCTTTAAATCCTGCAGTGAATAAAAAGTCTCCAGAACACTTTTTGAAGGTCTCGTCTCGGAATCTAAAGCATTTTTACTCGGTCTTGTCTCGGTCTCAGACTGGGCGGACTCCGGATTTCAAATCAACAGCGGTATTTTTCAATGTATAACCAAAATCCAAGGAAATACCTTTAAATACAATAAGATTAATTGCTATGTATGACAACAATTACCTTTTAACAACAAAAAATATACTGACTTGCAATGAATCACCATATGTCATGGTATTTTAGCAAATAAATGAATTATTTACCTCTTTTAAACTATTTACTCTTCATATTTCCCTTCTTTAAACTCTTTTAAATAAAGATTTTAATATATTGCATTTTAAAACATGAAAATGAATTAAATTATAACTACTATTACACTTAACTAGTGCATTTTAACAACCAAAATCAGTTAAACCACATTTTAATTGTACCTTAAAACCTTTAAAGTGGCTAATTACACTAAAATGTTTTAATGTCAACAAAACAGGTGAAGTGCTCCTTTAAGGTTTCACAACACTGTCTGAATGATACATTAGCTTAGCGATTAGCATTAGCTAGCTTCTAGCATACAGTTGCACATCATATTACTAACCAGACTAATACTGTAGATTAGCCATTAGCGTTAGCATCCCGCGCTAGCATTAGCGATCTTTTTTAAACATATAAACCAATGACATAAAGTGCATAAAGTACAGTGGTAACATAGGAAAACCATCCTGTAAATCTGTTTGTTTTTTTAGTAAAAGTATCTGAACTTAAATAGCTTATATGTCTCTTTTTAAAAGAACGAATAACATCGACTCTCTCCATTTTTAATCTTCAAACACGTTTTTTTTAAACACTTAAGCAGTCTGATGTGTCTGTTAATGCAGATCCAATTTGTCAGCTTCTGTTTTTTAAATGAATCCTCTGTGTGTTCCCTGCTGCTGTAATGACCCAGTTTCCCCGTTAGGGATCAATTAAGTTCTGCTCATCTTTATTTATCACTGATTATAAAAAACATCAGAGCAGCTGTGAATGCCTGAGGAGCCACATTTGAGTCAACAGTGAAAACAGTTTATTAGAACATGGAGTCGACGTTTATGAGAGGAACTATCACCTGACGTCCGAACACTGAGATTATTAAACGAGCAGTCTGTAACTCTGACCCCTAGTGTTTAAAATGTGTACTGCAGTCTAAATTCTAAACATCATAGAGATCTGTCCCCCCCCCCCCTCCTCTCTAGAGTCCATGCTCACACAGGTCACCATGTGGTGGACTCTGAAGCTTCAGTGTTTATCCAGCTCTGCATGGGTCTGTAAACCTTTCTGTGTTCTAACCTCTCTCCATTTTTCAAAAAGCATCTCCAATATTGATCCTAGTTTGAGCACGTTTCTGCTCGTGGAGCTTATTAGAAACATGCAGAGGCTTTTTAGGTCGGGTACAATCACTTCTATCTGAACCACTTCTCTTGCCCGCTTCCATCGCTGCAACACCTGTTGACCTGATAACTACTCTCATATCTGGAAAACTGAGGGGCGTCCAAAACGGGCCGTGTAAAACTCTATCAATTTTTGCTTTTTGAGTACTACGAGTGACCATCTGAACCGGAGAACAACCAGTCTGAAGACGTCGAGTAGCTTCCAAAGTGAGATTTGAAATACCTAAGTCCGAGTTAGCCGGACGAGCTGATACCAAGAGAACATGAGAAGTGTTGTTTCCAGGAAAATGTTCCTGTGGGCAGAAATGCAGCGAAAAAATCTCCATTTTGTAAACAAATAGATCTGCACATTCTCATTCATGCATGGTAGCTCTGTTAGGACGGGTACACACACACACACACACACACACACACACACACACACACACACACACGGTCATTAGCAGGGTGTTAGCAGCACTCACCACTAGTTGGCGCAGCAGTAGTTAAGTGAATGCAATGAGGGTAGCAGACTGTGAAGAGAAGCACAGACATCGGTCATTAAAAAGCATCGATTAAGTTTAGAGGCGTTCATCGATGAGTCGGTTATTTACGAGCTGTAAAGGAGGAGGATGGTTAATTAGTCAACAACAACAACAAAACAAGGTCAAAGGTCATTTATAGTTAATTAAAATCAGGCAGATCATAAACCATCAGTCATCGAGGCAGTCATGGGTTTAACACGGGGGGGGGGAGGACGTGCACAAAGGAAAGGGGGTTTGAAGGTTCAGGAATTAGACAGATCCCAGAGAAATTGATGAA
The DNA here is from genome assembly GCF_963584025.1 of Labrus mixtus. Classification (NCBI taxonomy): domain Eukaryota; kingdom Metazoa; phylum Chordata; class Actinopteri; order Labriformes; family Labridae; genus Labrus; species Labrus mixtus. The sequence goes on from NC_083623.1 coordinate 1,358,374, forward strand.
AGTGTGTGAGTGTGTGTGTGTGTGTGTGTGTATGTGTGTGTGTGTGCAGGAGTTAGGAAACTTTGTACAGAATCCTGCAATCCTTGAAAACCACCATAGATCTCCAAGGCATACAAGCATGCTCACACGCACACACACGCACACACACACACACACACACACACACACACACACACACACACACACACACACACAAAGGTTAAAGCGTTGGCAGGAATTTCCCTCAAACCTCTGTGGCTAACCTCCTGTGGGTACACACTCATTTACAGCTTGTATATGAGGTACAGCAGTACTCTGTGGACACTACTCTGTGGACACACACACACACACACACACACACACACACACACACACACAGTTGTAACACTGTTCTTCATGGTTATGACTCACATACGGTGAGAAAATGGTCGATTATGTAAACGCGGTTTAAGTTTTTTGAAGTGTGTAAAGAGCTTGCAGCCATTTGTATGTGTGTGTGTGTGTGTGTGTGTGTGTGTGTGTGTGTGTGTGTGTGTGTGTGTGTGTTTTTAGCCAATAATGGGTTTCTAGGGCAGAGCAGTATCAGAGAGTTGATTGGTCGGCAGCCAAACTTCTTGCTGGAGTCTATTAACTCGCCGGCCGTGGTTTAAATCTGAGCTGACGTCTGCTTCTAATTTTCTCCCCGATAACAAAAACACAGAAACATTATGCAGCATGCAGCACGCCGTGTTCGACCTTTACATCATGACCTCCAGCGTGACTCTTCAGAACGATCTCTGTACACGGGGCGCTTGAACTAACCGCTGGACCACCGGCACCCTGAGATCAAAACGTTTCATGAAGATGTTCCACCTCTGAGGGCGTGTCAGTACTCACTGCAGCTGAGCGAGGTGTCTGTCTGGGCGAGGGTGGACGGGATGGTCCAGTGGCTGTTGTCCCAGTCGACCACATTTCCCACGATGTCGCAGGTCAGCGCGTTCAGCTGCTGCACCGACATGGCGTGATCCCACAGCCGGAGGTTATAGATGTTCCCACTGAAGCTGTGCTGACCTGCGATCAAAACAAGACAGTTAGAACCATCGAACTCTGTGCAGACTCCTCGACTCATCCCGTGGCGTGCTGGCGGGAAACGGCGCTCTGTTAAAAATAAACGGCGCTCACACGTCCTCGGCGTAGGCGGGCGAGCATCCTCCGTTTGACGCTCAGAGTGAAGGAAAAAAACGATCTCAAATATAAACCGTGCAGTAAAGAGTAACGGAGCAGGGTCGGTCATGCAGTGGCCGTTTTTTAAAAGACTGTTGTCATAGAAACAGGATGGGCGTGACTGGCTGGAATAAACGACATGTGGAGGCGGGGTCTTACCTCCTAAGCGAAAGTTTCCCCCGCCCGGCACGCTGTGTCCGCTGGAGCTGGAGCACGTTTTGGCCCAGTAGTTCCCGTTGTAGTAGACTCCCACCCGGCCGTTCGACGACGTCCAGAGCACGCAGAAGGCCTTCCTGGAGAAGGTGAACTCGGCGGCGGGCAGGATGGAGTCGATGGGACAGACCACTCCGTCCACTATCATCTGCACGCCGCTCTGATCGGCGCCCAGACTCAGGGCCACGTTGCTGCTGCTGTCGGTGTAGGTGAAGATCCACTCCTTCTGCTCGGGAAGCCAGAGAGGTCAAGAGGTCATGAGGTCAAGAGGTACAGAGGTCAAGAGTTCATGAGGTACAAAGGTCATGAGGTACAGAGGTCATGAGGTACAGAGGTCAAGAGCAGAGGTCAAGAGGTCAAGAGGCACAGAGGTCATGAGGTACAGAGGTCAAGAGGTACAGACGTCAAGAGGTCATGAGGTACAGACGTCAAGAGGTCATGAGGTACAGAGGTCATGAGGTACAGAGGTCATGAGGTACAGAGGTCATGAGGTACAGAGGTACAGAGGTCATGAGGTACAGAGTTCATGAGGAACAGAGGTCATGCGGTACAGAGGTCAAGAGGTCATGAGGTACAGAGTTCATGAGGTCAAGAGGTCATGAGGTACAGAGGCTGTGCTTTAATAACAAGCAGCTCCCCCCCCCCCCCCCCTTTGTGTCGCCCCTTTGTCCTGGTATCAGGTGTACCTGCTTCTGTGCGCTGCGTTCCAGCTCGAAACACAGCGTCAGGTGACTGAGCGCCGGTATGGAGACAGACTCGGTGACCTCGGTGACTTGGCCGTTACCTCCGCTTATGGTGACCTTCTGGTTCCTCAGAGCAACGGCGACTAGAGGGGAGAGGTGGAAAACGAGAGGGAAGGAGGAGAGGACGGAGGAGAGGAGGGAATGATGGTAGGAAGGAGGAGAGGAAGGTAGGAAGGAGGAGAGGAAGGTAGGAAGGAGGAGACGATGGTAGGAAGGAGGAGAGGACGGTAGGAAGGAGGAGAGGATGGTAGGAAGGAGGAGAGGATGGTAGGATGGGGGAGAGGATGGTAGGATGGAGGAGAGGATGGTAGGATGGGGGAGAGGATGGTAGGAAGGAGGAGAGGGAAGAAGAGGAGGAGAGGATGGTAGGATGGAGGAGAGGATGGTAGGATGGAGGAGAGGACGGTAGGATGGGGAGACGATGGTAGGATGGAGGAGAGGAAAGTAGGATGGAGGAGAGGATGGTAGGATGGAGGAGAGGATGGTAGGAAGGAGGAGAGGACGGTAGGATGGAGGAGAGGGAAGAAGAGGAGGAGAGTATGGTAGGATGGAGGAGAGGGAAGAAGAGGAGGAGAGGATGGTAGGATGGAGGAGAGGGAAGAAGAGGAGGAGAGGATGGTAGGATGGAGGAGAGGACGGTAGGATGGAGGAGAGGGAAGAAGAGGAGGAGAGTATGGTAGGATGGAGGAGAGGGAAGAAGAGGAGGAGAGTATGGTAGGATGGAGGAGAGGGAAGAAGAGGAGGAGAGGATGGTAGGATGGAGGAGAGGGAAGAAGAGGAGGAGAGGATGGTAGGATGGAGGAGAGGATGGTAGGATGGAGGAGAGGACGGTAGTAAGGAGGAGAGGATGGTAGGATGGGGGAGAGGATGGTGGAGAGGAGGGAATGATGGTAGGAAGGAGTAGAGGATGGTAGCATGGAGGAGAGGGAAGAAGAGGAGGAGAGGATGGTAGGAAGGAGGAGACAGAAGAGGAGGAGAGGTTAGTAGGATGGAGGAGAGGATGGTAGGATGGAGGAGAGGATGGTAGGATGGAGGAGAGGACGGTAGGCAGGAGGAGAGGAAGGTAGGATGGAGGAGAAGGAAGAAGAGGAGGAGAGGATGGTAGGATGGAGGAGAGGAAGGTAGGAAGGAGGAGAGGATGGTAGGAAGGAGGAGAGGAAGGTAGGAAGGAGGAGAGGAAGGTAGGATGGAGGAGAGCGGAGGAGGAAAAGTAAGTAAAGAGAGCGATGACGACAGATAAGAAAGGTAGGAAAGGAAACAAGGAGAAAATAAGAAGAGTTCAAATTCATCTTACAGACAAAGAAAAACTTCATCCATGTTTTTTATTTTACCAAACAGAAGAGCGTCAAATCTGATTTTAACCACAACTGGCAGAAAGTCAAACCAACACACACACATACACACACACACACAAACTACTTCTGTGTGACCTCATCACCTCGATGCTAAAAGTCTTCTTACTAACAGATATGCCTATGCTAACGCTGCATCAGACTGTACATTCAAGATTCAAGATTTTTATTTGTCACATGCTCATACAGATGTGCAGTGAAATGTAAAGACTGTTCTACAAGACCATGTAATAAACACTCAAATTACTAATACACATAAATACAGTAAAATAGAATATAATGTAAAAAATAAAAAAGAATTATTTGAATGTACAAAATATAAAATATAGAATAATGTAAACAGTGTAAAGTGTCCAGGGTGTCAAAGTGCAGATTGTAATGTGTGGTGTGTGTGCATCATGTAGTCACAGTTCTGTTTTGTTTTTAACTGAGGAGAGTGGAGTTAACAGTCCGGACAGCCTGAGGAAAGAAGCTCTTCCTGAGACTTTCTGTGTTCGCCTTGATGTGTCGAAGGCGCCTGCCACAGGGTAGCCACGTAAACAGTCCGTTACCTGGGTGGTGGGGATCACTCATGATCCTGTTTGCCCTGGCTGTGCTCCTCCTTGTGAAGATGTCCTGGAGGGTGGGGAGTGTTGTACCCATGGTACGCTCTGCTGACTTCAGCAGGGCTCCTCGGTCACGTACAGTGCTGTTCCCGTACCACTGGGTGATGTTTCCAGTCAGCACACTCTCCACCGCTCCGGAATAAAAAGTCTTCAGGACCTTCAGAGAGACTTTGAATTTCCTCAGCTGTCTGAGGTGATAGAGGCGCTGCCTCGCCCTCTTCACCTGACTGTCTATGTGGGTGGTCCATGTTAAATCCTCAGAGATGTGCACCCCCAGGTACTTGAAGCTGCACACCCTGTCCACCAGCGTCCCATCAATTCTCAGTGGGGTGTAATCCCTCTGCTGTCCTCTCCTGAAGTCCACAATCAGCTCCTTGGTTTTGCTGACGTTCAGGAGCAGGTTGTTGTCCTGGCACCACTGTGACAGGTTTCCAACCTCCCCCGTATACGTCTGCTCATCATTGTTGCTGATGCGACCAACAACCACCGTGTCATCTGCAAATTTCACGATGATGTTGGAGCTGCTTGTGGCCACACAGTCATGTGCGTACAGGGTGAAGAGCAGGGGGCTGAGGACACAGCCCTGTGGTGCTCCGGTGTTGAGGGTGCAGGGGCTGGAGGTGTGTCTGCCCACTCTGACCACCTGGGATCTGTTCGTCAGGAAGTCCAGGATCCAAGCACACAGGGAGGTGTTAAGTCCGAGGTTGATCAGCTTGGAATGGAGGTGGGCGGGGACTATGGTGTTGAAAGCTGAACTAAAATCAATGAACAGCATTCTCACATAGTCCCCCTTCCTTCTGTCCAGATTGGTGAGGGTGGTGTGTAGTACCTGGGAGACAGCATCATCTGTGGATCTGTTCAGTCTGTATGCGAACTGAAGTGGATCCAGAGACTCGGGGAGCAAGGAGCAGATTTGCATCTTGATGAGTCTCTCAAAGCACTTCATCACTTCTGAGGTGAGTGCTACTGGGCGATAGTCATTAAGGCAAGCTGGAGAGGCATTCTTCGGTACAGGGACAATAATGGCTTTTTTCAGGCATGTGGGGACCACAGACTGACTCAGGGAGAGGTTGAAGATGGTGGTAAACACTGAAGCTAACAGGTCGGCACAGGACTTCAGCACTCTGCCAGAAATACCATCTGGCCCGGCAGCCTTCCTGGTGTTTACCTTTCTCAGTGTCCTCCTCACGGCGTGCTCTGACACAGTGAGCGGGTGCGAGTCTGCCGCTCCGGTCTCGGAGATCCTGCTGGCTGCATCAATTGGCATGCTAACATTAGCGGTGCTAGCGTTGTTGTATGAAGCGGTCCGTTCGTTCACAGCGGTGCGGATAGATTTATCCACCCATGGCTTCTGGTTCGGGAAAACCCTCAGATCATCCATCTTGTTATCCAGGGACTGGACATTGGCAAGAAGGATGCTTGGCAGGGGTGGGCGGTGGGCCTGAGTTCTTGGCCTGTTTCGGACACCACCTCGTCTTCCGCCGTGCTTTTTCCTCCCCCGGCCATTGTTCCCGTCCTGTGTTGTGTTACGCAGGAGTTCGACCGGCAACCACTGATCATCGTTGGAAACTGTGTTTGTGACCAGTCTCCTTATGTCCAAAAGTGTATTTCGGTCCTAAGTTATCTTTGCTGAAAGAGCTGATGTAAAAAAGTTCACAAAAACAACATAAATAAAGAAAAAAACACACAGCCTCAGTGGAGCAACCCGGACGGCGTCTGGACACGGCCACATCTAGTAAGTTGATGGTCCTGGTGAAGGGGCGTGTCCAGACTTTTTTAACGGGGGTGGCCCACCTGGGGCACTGACTTAAGCAGGGGAGGTCTGACCTTTGTGTTTTTAGTTTTTTAACCCTTTCTATCCCAATAAATACAGAGAATTTCAAGTTTAGACAGTGACAGGGACGGCGCCATTTTTTTAAACGTTCTGTTTTCAGGCACACAAAACATTGTTGACGCCAAAGGTGGCCTTAATAATTTATGAGTAAGAATCAGAGGAGAGAGAAGAAGCTGTTATCTCAACGTTATTCATGTCCAGCGCTCACAAATGCTGAATGATGGAGCTTAATGATGCTAAACGATGCTACATGATGCTAAATGGTGCTACATGATGCTACATGATGCTAAATGGTGCTACATGATGCTAAATGGTGCTACATGACGCTAAATTGTGCTAAATGATGATACACAATGCTACATAATGCCAAATGGTGCTGAATGATAGAGCAAAATGTTGCTACAAGATGCTAAATTGTGCTAAATGATGATACACAATGCTACATAATGCCAAATGGTGCTGAATGATGGAGCTAAATGTTGCTACATGATGCTATATTGTGCTATACTGTGCTAAATGACGCTAAATGGTGCTAAATGATGATACACAATGCTACATAATGCTAATTGGTGCTGAATGATGGAGCTAAATGATGCTACATGATGCTATATTGTGCTATATTGTGCTAAATGACGCTACATGGTGCTAAATGATGATACACAATGCTATATAATGCTAATTGGTGCTGAATGATGGAGCTAAATGATGCTACATGATGCTATATTGTGCTAAATGATGCTACATGGTGCTAAATGATGGCTTCTTGGTGTTTGGTAGTGCTATAATCACAGATAAACTATCACCTTGCACTAAACTTCTGCAGCCAAAAATACACAACCGTGGTCGTAACTGAATACGACAGCAAAAATCAGCCACTGCTATGACACATTAGCTTTCAGATGAGCCAACACGGGGCGTCCACAGATGAGTTCTTTGCCATGATTGGATCACAGAATTATTAAAGCTGACCATTCAGTAATCAGGGATCTTTACAAGATTTTTCTGTTCAAATAATACCATTTCTGTCGAGCTCTACTTTTTACATGCATGTTGAGTTCTGGTTTTTCAGGCAAAACTTTCAGGTTTATCAGAGTTTAATACCATTAAATCTCAGGTCCATGATCCTGGATCATGACATCACAGAGTCAGTATTCAGGCGGGTTAATAAGACCATCAAATGAAACCTCAACCTGCTCTTAGCTCATCAATTGTCCTGTTAGCATTGGGTTAGCCTTCAGTTGTTAGTCTACCTTTGCAGAGCAGGATCCTGGAGTCTGACCCTGAACCTACCGTGTCTGAAGCTAACACTGAACCCCCTCTTCTGCACGCTGAAGTCGGAGGTGAACGACAGCTCCATCACGTTCCCCGTCGAGTTCAGCGTCAGCCCGTTGGCCGTCGGTCCGCAGAACCGGACGTCCACGTTTCCGGTGTTCACCACCACGCGGTCGTAGATGCAGCCCGGCGCCTCCTCCAGGTCAAAGTCGAGGAAGGAGAGCTGGATGATGAAGCCGGCGGGGGCCTGCAGGGTCCACTTACAGGCCTGAGAATTGGGGTATTTCAGGGGGTAGCAGGGCGACGTGAACTCCCCATGGGCGTCCGTCAGAACCACGTTACAGCTCGCGGAGCTGCAGCCCAGCGCTGAGGGTGACGGCAGGAGGGTCAATTTATAAACCTCCACAAAAAACTGTTCAGGTTCTCAGAAGACAGGACGCCAGTGGACAAGGACACGAGAAGGGGATAGGACCCATGAAAGGAGACAAAGGAGGCAAACACCTACGTACAACGAAGAGGAATCAGGAGACTTCAGGTGAATCCATCTAGACTACCTCAAGGACAAAGAGGACGAGGACCGTGAGGATTCAGGAGACAAGGGTTTAGTTTAAAGGGACAAGACAAGAGGACACACCGGGGAAGAGTTAAGAGGTTGCACTCCAGGAAGAACAAAGACCAAAGTCGTGCAGTTAGCTAAAGGTCCAGCAGCCCAGAGAGCGACCAATCACTAACAGAGAGCGGGTTGATGGTTAAGAGACAGAAGAGACTAAAAAAACAAGACTTCAACGAGTCAGCATTGATCCAAATTCGACCCAACGCCCCAGTCCTTACTCGACAAACTGCAGGTGGTAAAAATACACCAACAAGAAACCAGGCACATGCAGCATAACCTCGCTCGCTTAATGAATAAAAAGTCATCTTAAAAAGAGGTACACTAAGGAACTTGCCACTGGCGAGAGCTCACATTCAATCAATCAATCAAACTTTAACAAATGTGTCCCAAAGTGCTTTTACATCAACATAAATCAAACAGCAACAACATGACTCCCCTCCCCCACCCCCTATCCCACAATCCAAAAACTAAGGTAAAAATAACTAGATAAGAAGAGGTACTGAGGAAACACTACAATTTATTCTACATGAGGAAACACAGGAGGTTCAAAATGAGATTCAGTTAAAAGCTCGACTAAAAAGGTAGGTCTTGAGTTTGCTTTTAAAAATGTTTACGTTGTGTTCTGCACTCAGGTCTCCTGGTAAACTGTTCCACAGACGAGGGCCATTGTAGTAAAAAGATGCCTCACCATAGGTTTCACTTCCATAAGACCTGAGGGCTGTGGTGGGCTCATAAGTTAAAAGCAAATCGGATAACTAGGGGGGGCGCAAGGCCATTAACAGCTTTAAAAAACAATAAGATAATCTTTAAAATCTATTCTAAAACAAACGGGTAGCCAATGCAGAGACTCTAAAATCGCTGTAATGTGTCATGTCTAACTGTTGTTTGAGTTTCTTAATTTGAGCTTTTCCATAGAACTCTGGAGTGCCATCAAACATAAGACGGAAAGATTTTAGATGAACGTGCACTAAAAAAAAAAAAAAACACAAAACGTATCGAGGAGGTACAGAGTGTTCTGAGTAACCGGGAGAGCTGGAGCACTCTGTACCTCAGGCTGCATGGATGGAGTCATAGTGTCACTTTAAAGAGGAGTAAACCTTGGACTAATCTTTGATATTTTGGAGGGTCTAAAGCAGAGCTCGACATTATAACTCTCTATTTCGGGATCAAGTTATAGCTTTAATCAAATGACTTTTCACCCCAAATCTTGCAGCCATTAAAGGGGACATATTCTGAAAAATCCACTTTTAGTGTTTTTGAACATTTATCTGTGTAACCTGAGAGTCTACTGACCCACAACATGTGAAATAAACCATCCAGTCCTTTGTTTGTGGTCTGCATAAGTCTTACAACACAGAGAAAAATGCTCTGTTTCAAATGTGCTCTCCTTGTGATGTCACAGTGGGATTCTGGTAAAAAAAAAATCACCTCCCCTCCCCTGGTATCTCCACCCATGGACTCCTCTCCCAGCCTAGAGGAAAACCTTTTTACAGGTCGGCCATTTTTATTCTCTCTACAGAGGAGTGATGTCTACGGGGAAATTACATTTAAAGAGACACACACACCAAAACGGAGCGTTCTGAGAGAGCTGGTTTATACAGGGTCACAAACCTCCTCTGGTGCTTGATTCATGTTATATTTTGACCAAAGCACAGCACAGATGTTTCAGTTAGACCACAGGGGGACTGTTTGAAAAGGTGGAGGAGGGGACTGTTTGAAAAGGTGGAGGAGGGGACTGTTTGAAAAGGTGGAGGAGGGGACTGTTTGAAAAGGTGGAGAAGGGGACTGTTTGAAAAGGTGGAGGAGGGGACTGTTTGAAAAGGTGGAGGAGAGGACTGTTTGAAAAGGTGGAGGAGGGGACTGTTAGAAAAGGTGGAGGAGGGGACTGTTTGAAAAGGTGGAGGAGGGGACTGTTAGAAAAGGTGGAGGAGAGGACTGTTTGAAAAGGTGGAGGAGGGGACTGTTTGAAAAGGTGGAGGAGAGGACTGTTAGAAAAGGTGGAGGAGGAGACTTAGAAAAGGTGGAGGAGGAGACTGTTAGAAAAGGTGGAGGAGGGGACTGTTAGAAAAGGTGGAGGAGGGGGATCATATGTCCTCTTTAATGTCGACTCACTGCTGCCGGCTGAAGCAATCTACGGCAGCGATTTATAAAAACGTTTGACTTCAAACAGGGACTTCTTGTTGTCTGCAGATACGAGCGGTTGGATAAGAAAAGAGACGTGCAGATTATTGTGAACTCAGCAAACAAACTTCAAACTCAACGGGCTGCTGTTCAGAGAGAGAGAGAGAGAGACTGCATGCAGCTAACCGGGTTGGATTGATTTCTGGTTTTTCACTCGACACATACAACGTCTCACATTAGAGAAATAATCAGAGACGAGCTGAAATGGAAAGTGGAAAGAATGGTCGGGTTCTCTCACTCGGGGTAACAATGGCCCCCGTTGATCTCGGCCCTCGTCGCAGCCAAAACCACAGCCAACGCACAGGAAACATCACAAAACACCAGAACATGTGTGTGAGCGTGTTTTTAACCCTTAACTCTCCGTGCAGAGCGGACGGTTTTCCACAGTCAGAGCTTCACTGCAGGGACTCGTGGGAATATTTACAGTGTCACAGAGAGTCGTTCTCGTGCACTTTCCTCCACTTTGCATGCCTCCAAAAGATCAGCTGCTGCTTCTTTACTTTCTGTGATCGTGCAAGTTTGACAATCTAACCGTGTTTTTACTTCTTAGAGATATTCTCAAACTTCTAAAAAAAAGCTGCCTCAGACATCATAAAGAGACTATGGAAGCGCATTTCTGCCATTTAAAAAAATTTGAAAAGAGATAATAAAGTCGAAATCATGAGATAATAAATTCACACTGACAATTGAGGATTAAATATTCTTATTATTCTACACGTTCTTCTACTTTGTGGGGCCTACATTACCCACAATGCATCGCGATCCCAGCCGTTCATCCTCTCATTCAAAGCTTGAAGTTTTTCCAGATCAGACTTCTAAAGTTGTTTCATGACTAAACCTCTGACCCTCCATCTCTGCCACAGAAATAGAGATGAAGTAGAAGATGAAATAATAACGCTCATAACGTAGTGATGTCATCAATTTAACACACGATGTGATGAAGAAGGCGTTTATCTTTCTGTTGCACAAACAATGAAGTGTCCGTCTTCTCTGGTTTCTTTTGAAGTCAGATTGAAACATCGATTATAAAGTGACCTCCTGCTGCAGCCTCTGCCAGGACGTCTGTTTGCTTTGGGTTCATGTCTGAAAGTCAGACCTGATCCTGGATCAGCATGAAGACTGTAAACTAAACATCCAGATCTGTATCTACCTTCCTCACACCTCCTGCTGCTGAGGAGGAGACTCACACACTGCTCCTCATTGCGGAGGCAGAACACCTCATCATCCTGCATCTGTGCTGCATTACTGCTGCACTGCCCCCCCCCCCCCCCTCGCCCCCCCATCAGCCTCTGAGCAGCACTGTGTGTCTAACATTATACTGTCAAAGCAAATCAGAGCTCTGCAATGCAAATCCTCTCAGACCTTCAAACTGTGTCATCTCTGTTCCTCGTTCAGATGTGACAGCTAAGATCTGCAGAGATGTGACGCAGAACAAACTCTGAACGCTAAAATCAATCATTGAGAGATCAATCTCGTGTACAGTCCTGTCTCTGGATGTGTTCACCGCATATTGGGTTTTTGGGTTTGGTTTGAAACTTGCATTAAAAAGTATGAAAGCATATTTTTCAACTGTTTGATTTAAGCCAGTATGTCCTCCTTCTAACTTTAGATTCTGCTCCTGAATGCTCTGGATTTGTTTGGACCAGAGAAGGTAGGCGCTTTTAAGACACGCCCCCACACGGCCGTTTTGGACGCCCCTCGGTTTGTCAGATATGAGAGCAGTTATCAGGTCAACAGGTGTTGCAGCGATGGAAGCGGGCAAGAGAAGTGGTTCAGATAGAAGTGATTGTACCCGACCTAAAAAGCCTCTGCATGTTTCTAATAAGCTCCACGAGCAGAAACGTGCTCAAACTAGGATCAATATTGGAGATGCTTTTGAAAAATGGAGAGAGGTTAGAACACAGAAAGGTTTACAGACCCATGCAGAGCTGGATAAACACTGAAGCTTCAGAGTCCACCACATGGTGACCTGTGTGAGCATCGACTCTAGAGAGGAGGGGGGGGGGGACAGATCTCTATGATGTTTAGAATTTAGACTGCAGTACATATTTAAAACACTAGGGGTCAGAGTTACTTACTGCTCCTTTAAAGTTAGATTGATTTAGAGTCTTCCTCTTTTCTCTCTGATCTGTTTTAATAACTGTGATGACATTTCAGCTCAGAGCTGCTGATAACACCTGACAGGTGTGTGTGTGTGTGTGTGTGTGTGTGTGTCTGTGTGTGTATCTGTGTGTGTGTGTGTGTGTGTCTGTGTGTCTGTGTCTGTGTGTCTGTGTGTCTGTGTGTGTGTGTGTGTGTGTGTGTGTGTGTGTGTGTGTGTGTGTGAGCGAGAGAGAGAGAGAGAGAGCGAGAGAGAGCGAGAGAGAGAGGAAGTAAGCTGATGTAAATGTGACAGTTTTGAATAATCAAATATCAGAGTTCAGAGCTGAGATGAAAGTGTAACAGAATCCGTACAAAGTAAGGAAAGAAACAGTTTGAAAAAGAAATGAGAGGAGAGTTGATGACAAATCATGAAATAAAAAAAGAAAAGAAATGAAAAAGGAAAAAGCAGAAGTAGTGATTGGTAACACTAAAGATATGCCTAATAAATTTAACTTTTATTACACCTAAACTCCTAAAGAGTAACGAGACGGAGAGAAGGTAGTAAAATAAAGCACTTTAAAATGAACAGGAGGAAGAGGAGGAGGAATAAAATACAAGGCAAGAGAAGGGAGGATAAATGTTTGAAAGGAAACTTGAACGGATGGAAAGAAAGAGAAATTAAAAAATATGGAAAAAGAGGAAAAGAGGAGGAGAGGATGGAGTGAGACACGTCAGCAAAGACGAAGGATTAAAGAGAAAAATTAGGAGAAATAATTCACACAACACACTGTAATTTCTTAACAAAAGCTTAAAAAGATTCCTCTAATTCATTAAACTGTGCGGAATTTATACAAAACTAAATTATACAAAAACCATGGCGATGTTTCGGTGAAACCTCACTACGAAACTTTAAAGAAAAATAAATTATTTCAGATTTAATTTACCTTAAAGGAGAGCGAGTCCATCACAATGCTGCATGTTTTCTTCATTGTAAAAATACACTGAAAACGTTTCAGTAGAGCTTCCTCACGAAACTTCCGTACGAAACTTCCGTACAAAACTTCCGTACAAAACTTTCCCAACAAAACTTCCTGAACAACCATAACGGTACCAAAATTCCTAACGACACCCAATAAATGTTCTGTAAGAAACTTCTGTACTAATCATCCGAACAAACTTTT